>NW_024412442.1:342330-380889 GCF_014898765.1 Herpailurus yagouaroundi
GAAGTTCTCAGCTATTATTTCTTCAAGTACCCCTTCAGCACCTTTCCCTCTCTCTTCCTCCTCTGGGATACCAATTATGCGTATATTATTTCTTTTTAGTGTATCACTTAGTTCTCTAATTTTCCCCTCATACTCCTGGATTTTTTTATCTCTCTTTTTCTCAGCTTCCTCTTTTTCCATAACTTTATTTTCTAGTTCACCTATTCTCTCCTCTGCCTCTTCAATCTGAGCCGTGGTGGTTTCCATTTTGTTATGCATTTCGTTTAAAGCGTTTTTCAGCTCCTCGTGACTGTTCCTTAGTCCCTTGATCTCTGTAGCAAGAGATTCTCTGCTGTCAGCTCTACTCTTTTCCAGCCCAGCGATTAATTTTATGACTATTATTCTAAATTCACTTTCTGTTATATTATTTAAATCCTTTTTGATCAGCTCATTAGCTGTTGTTATTTCCTGGAGATTCTTCTGAGGGGAATTCTTCCGCTTGGTCATTTTGGATAGTCCCTGGCGTGGTGAGGACCTGCAGGGCACTTCCCCTGTGCTGTGGTGTATAACTGGAGTTGGTGGGCGGAGCCGCAGTCAGACCTGATGTCTGCCCCCAGCCCACCGCTGGGGCCACAGTCAGACTGGTGCGTGCCTTCTCTTCCCCTCTCCTAGGGGCGGGATTCACTGTGGGGTGGGGTGGCCTGTCTGGGCTACTTGCACACTGCCAGGCTTGTGATGCTGGGGATCTGTCGTCTTAGCTGGGGTGGGCAGGCAAGGTGCACAGGGGCAGGAGGGGCAGGCTTAGCTTGCTTCTCCTTAGGTGATCCACTTCAGGAGGGGCCCTGTGGCAGCAGGAGGGAGTCAGATCCGCTGCCAGATTTTGGCTCCGCAGAAGCTCAGAGTTGGGTGTTTGCGCGGAGCGAGCAAGTTCCCTGGCAGGAACTGGTTCTCTTTGGGATTTTGGCTGGGGGATGGGCGGGGGAGATGGCGCTGGCGAGCGCCTTTGTTCCCCACCAAACTGAGCTCTGTCGTCCGGGGGCTCAGCAGCTCTCCTTCCCTTTGTCCTCCAGCCTTCCCGCTTTCTGAGCAGAGCTGTTAACTTATGACCTCCCAGCCGCTAAGTCGCGCTTGCTGTCGGAACACAGTCCGTCAAGCCTCTCCACTTTTTGCAAGCCAGACTCGGGGGCTCTGCTTGGCCGGCGAGCCGCCCCTCCGCCCCGGCTCCCTCCCGCCAGTCCGTGGAGCGCGCACTGCCTCGCCGCCCTTCCTACCCTCTTCTGTGGGCCTCTCGTCTGCACTTGGCTCCGGCGACTCCGTTCTGCTACTCCTCTGGCGGTTTTCTGGGTTATTTAGGCAAGTGTAGGTGGAATCTAAGTGATCAGCAGGACGCGAGGTGAGCCCAGCGTCCTCCTACGCCGCCATCTTCCCTCTCCCTCAAATAATCATTTTAAAAACAAACAAAAAGTTTTTAAAAAATTAAAAGAACAAAAAAGATGTGAAAAATCAAACTGATCTTCAGTAATTTAACTTCCTATCCCCTCCTCCCCAAAATCTAGCAGGAAATAATATAAAATGTTCGTCATTCAAAGGAAAACTTCTAGATATATAAAAAAGCAGAGAATATGGCCAATAACCAGAAAAATTAGTATATATAAAAAAGAAAACTAACACAGCTATTGTAAGCATGCTCTATAGTCTCAAATATGTAAAGCAAGTGTAAACATAATGAAGAGAGAGATGGAAAATTGAAACAACCAATTGCAACTTCTGGAGATGAAAAGTACAATATCTGAAGTGAAATCTCTTTGTATAAAATTAACAGCAGATATGACACTGCACAAGAAAATCAGTTAATTTGAATGCATAAGAATAGAAATAATCCAAAATGAAAACTGGAAAATAATGTGATTGGGATGACAAAAACCCACCGAGACTTGAAGAGTTATAAGAAATTATCAAGCAACCTAATATTTGTGTAATTGAACTCCCAGAATGAGTGGGGGAGAGGAAAAAAAAAATCTTCTGAGAAATAATGGCTGATAATCATCCAGATCTACAAAGCTCATGAACCCAAGTAGGATAAACACAAAGAATACCACATCAAAGCACACCACCATCAAACTGCTGCAATTCAATGATAAAGCAAACAATATTAAAAGCAACTGGAGAAAAATAAGCATACACAGAGAGAAAAAAAAGATAAAAATTACTACAGGGGCACCAGGGTGGCTCAGTTGGTTGAGCATCCAAGTCTTGATTTTGGCTCAGTTCCTGATTCCCAGATTGTCATATGGAGCCCCCATGTTGGCCTCTGTGTGCAGCCTGCTTGAGATTGTCTCTCTCTCTCTCTGCCCCTCTCTGCCACTCATGTTCTCTTGCTCACTCTGGAAGAAGAAGAAGAAGAAAAAGAAGAAGAAGAAGAAGAAGAAGAAGAAGAAGAAGAAGAAGGAGAAAGGGGAGAAGGAGGAGGAGGAGGAGGGGGAGGAGGGGGAGGAGAAGAACAAGGAGGAGCAGGAAGAGGAGGAGGAGGATGAGGAGGAGAACAAGGAGGAAGAGGAGGAGGGAGAGGCGGGGGAGGAGGACGAGGGGAGGAAGAAGAAAAAGACTTACTACAGATTCCTTTTCAGAAATTATGTAAAGCATTGGGCAATTGGACAGTAGAATGACACATTTTAAAGTGCTGAGGAAAAAGAAAAAAACAAACATCAAGCTCTGAGAGTGCTCATTAGCAGGTTGGTAGGAGCTGGTGATGCCATAAAACAGCAGCATAAAATGCTTAACAGTAATTTTCCTGGCCCTGATTTTCCATTTTCAAAGCCTGAAACCAGGTTGAGGTGGGGGATGGCTGGAATTCAAGTAAGCCAGAAAGGTAGGTTCCTCAGTTCACAAATGCCTATCCATGTACTAACTGTCATAAATGTTCTTTCCTTTCTTTTCCGTGGTTTGTTTTATAGAAGTCAGCTTTTTCTCATTCCATTGTAGGTGTATTTTGCTGACAAAGATGTCTTATCTCTTTGAAAATATTTTGTTTTTGAATTTTTGATAATAAAATACATGAGTAAAATTCATAATATAAAAAAAACCAGAATATGAGACTTGAGCTTCTCTATTCACACCACCAAGAGAGAATGGCTGGCATATTGTAGGTACAATAGCATACGTTCTGGATAAATGAATAAAAATAACTACAAACAGTTCTACCACCCAGAATAGCATTAATATTTCATTAGTTTTGTTACTACCATTTCCTAAAGAAAGTTAAAATGTTACAAATAAAACTAAAGTTCCTTTTATCAACCACTGTTAGTTTCAAATCACTTAGGTCTATTCCTAGGGCATTCCTATTGTGAACTTGGTCTGTTTTCTTCTGGTCATCATTATTCTCTTGTGAACAGATAGATATAGAGATAAATACAGATGTGTAAATAATACCATCTATACATAGATACACACTCAGGCACATGCAAACACAGATTCTATCTATCTATCTATCTATCTATCTATTGATCAATCAATTTACCATTTATGTATTAATAATATCTATCTGAAAAACCTCCATAAATACTAGTAAAGGCACCACATAATTCTAGGAGAAGCCATTCACATCATGTTCAGGTAAATAAGATCACTATTACACTACACATGTTATTTTGCATCTGCTTCTTTTCTGCAACATTATATTTTTTATATAGTTCATGCCTTTTAATTGGTATGTAGTATTTCATTATATGAATAGGCCATATTTAATTTATCTGTTCCTGAATGCTGAATTTCTAAGTTGTTCCTAGTTCTTTAATATGACAAAAATGCTGCAAAATATGTTTATGTATGCATCTTGCACAAGGTTCTGTATAAAAATTTCTCTAAGGGTATGTTACCAGAAATGAAAATGCTAAGTCATAAGATTATTCCTTTTTAATTTTATTAGACTTTGCGAAATTGCTTCCCCAACTCACAACAGGCTGAACCATTTTAGAGTCCCACTAGCTATATATAGCACAACCAATTTCCATATATCCTTGCCAATACTTACTAGGGCCAAATGTTAACTTTTGCCAATATGAAAAATAAAAACTGCTAACTCGTTATTACTTGATCCAATATTTTAATAATAATGAGATTGAATGTGTTTCCCAGGATTTATTAAGTTTTTCTCCTTTTAGGAAATTACCTATTCTTGTACTTTGCCTTTTGTGACATGTCTTCACACTTTAACTTCTCTCTAGAATAACACAAAGTTCTAGTTACATAGTGGCAATAAATAAATATTTGTTCTATTTAATTCATAGAGTTAGGAAAATATGTCCTATTGATCTTTGACAAAGTTGTCTTTTTCTTCCTGTTTCTATGTGCTATTTTTTTTAAAAAGACTTTGTTGTTTAGATCAGTTTTAGGTTCACAGCAAAATTGAGAGGAAGGTAAAGAGGTTTCCCATTTAGCTCCTGCCCCCACACATGCACAGCTTCCCACCTTATCAACATCTCCAGTGAGTGGTGCATTTGTTGCAACTGATTTCTGTGCTCTGTTCTGAATCCTAAATACAGTAGGATGTGGGAGGCAGGATGGTTTTGTAGGAGAGTCTATGCTGTGGAGTCAGGTAGACTTGCTCTTGGGTCCTGGCTCTACCACTCAATTTCCATGTAACCTTGGACAGTTTTACTTAGACTGTCTGAAATTTGGATAATAATCAATAGCTCATAATGCCCCAAGTACCTGCTTGAGAAAATACACATAAAGCACTTATAACAGTGACTGTCATATAGGAAATGCTCAATAATAATAATAATAATAATAATGATAATAAATTCCCTTTTTCTACATCCTTCATCCCAAACCGCATATGTAAATAAACACTGCTTTGGTCTAATGAGATGCCCAGTTAATCTTTCTCATTAAATGTTACATTAAAGTGCCACCCAGATATCGGGAGGACCTATTAGTATGCTTAATCTACAACTAAGTATATTTTTCTGTACATGGGGAAACTTGCATTAATTCCTGAGTTTACACTAAGAAATCTGAAGAATCAATAAAAATAGAGGTTGCAGTTATCAGTGACAATATGTCTTGATAAGTCTGTTTAAACAATATCTCGAGCCATTCTTTCTACATTACAGTCTACTCCATTCATACATGCGGGCTGGAGTAGGGCAGACACAGTGTCTACAGCTAGTTTACAGGGAAGCTTCCAGGAAAAGCAGAGCTATTTTATACTGACATGTTTGTCCTTCCCTCCGAATTTACTGAATTGTCCATTTCTTCAGAATCAGAGGCATATTTTTAGACTTTGCATCGGTTTTCCTAGTAGCCTTTTTCACTAGAAACTCAAAGAATTTTCAGTAATGATATTGAGCTTTGCATTGACAATTTGAACGTGCAAACACATGTGGACAGCAGAGGTCACAGTTGTTTTAGGTTAACATCAGAAAACTGGTGGGCACATAGTATTTTTTATTTTGTCATTGTTTTTAGATTAATAGAATAATAGCTATAAAAGCTGAGTTTGGTTTGAAAATACGGTCTTCAGTCATATTAAGAAGCTTAAAATCTTGTCTTTCCCACTTTCTGCATATTTGCATAATTTTCTTAACATTTTTTTCCCAAAAAAATAATTTTCAGAGATAAGAACTTTTCATTCTAAGACAGCTAGGATCTGAATGATGGTATTTTTTTAATCACTGTCAAACCAAACAGAAATTTTCATTAGGGACTTTTAAACTTTCTAATCAAAGTTCCTGGAATCATTTTTTTGTATAAATGAGTTTCATATTTTATAGTGTGGTAAAAATTATTTCTCCTCTACTTTGAAGAAATGAATGAAGTTTTGGATTATCCGTTTTGCATTAAAACTCTAGTTGCTAGGAAATTATTGTTGTTACTTGTTATTTGCCAGTGATTCATTGGAATAGATTTGTTTACCTAAGTGTCTGCATCACTTACTGAAATACGTCATGAGAGCTCATACAGCGATGCTAATTTAATACAGTATTTGATGCAACAAATTACATTCTTAGTTCATAACTCTTTGATTTAAAAATATTCATAAGAAATCAATGTACTAGGTAAACACAGAGGGCCACACTATTTATTGTAGATTGAAAGAAGATAATAAAGCACTGATGAAGTTATGTAGTAATTGCAACCCATATTGCTGAGGAGAATGAAACCTGTACAACTCCTTGAAAGAACTGTTTTGGTAGCTGCTACCAAAGCAGGTCATACCCAGCCTTAGTCCCTCTGCTCCTGAAATATACCCCCAATGTCCTGAAAGCAGCACCATCTGTAATAGTACCAGATCAAAAACTACCTGAAAACCCATCAATGTATATTATACTTCAATGTAACATTTAAAAGACAAAGAGGTTAATGATGAGTTTCTTTTACTAGTAGTAGATGGTTGGACAGTCTTGATGCTTGGCAATACGTTTATTCATTTTTTCTGAGGTTCAGCATGTCCACATTATATCTTTATCAGGACACTTTCTGGTGTTTAGATTCAGAACAATTTATTCATTTTAAATAAATTTATAGGGGAAACTGGTTAATAAATTAAGATAGATGCATTAATTTACAGTGAGTGATGATTTTCATTAACTGGAATATTCAAGTCCCCTGTTTAGGTAAACTCTTATATTACTGTCAAGTTAATAATTAGAAGGTGGTTTTAGTGAGAGTTGAATGAATGCAGAGGCAGATAAATAACAGTGAGTACTTTCTGTTTAGAATGTGTTGGTGCCAGTGACTTCTTTCACACCACAGAGTACTCCCTACCCCAGATGCCTGTGCCAGCATCTCCCCAGGGTGGTCTCATTAATGGAGGGTGCCATGTAAACACACTTGCTATTAATTCTGTGGGCTTCCCATTTCTCATGGACAGGCTGATCATTTTCCCTGTTCATATCTTTTTTTTTTTTCTTTTTTCATTTCCTATGGAGGGCAATACAAGTAATGAAGTTTCTGACAACAGCAACTACAGATATACCTTAGTTCTGTTTACTGGAGATGATTTCCAGATTACCTTGGGGGATTCACAGAGTTGTTGTTGTTGGTGTGTGTGTGTGTGTGTGTGTGTGTGTGTGTGTGTGATACATTTAATGATCTTTTAGTACACTCCTCCACATGACTAATCGTATCTGTTCATTGCTGGCATGTTCAAAGAGCCATCTCAATTTCAAGTTTTTGGAGCTAACTTGCCTCACTTATGAATCTCTGATATTTTTGAAGTAGCTAAACTATTTTCATGTCTTTAAAACATAGAATCACAAAACTAGAAGAAACATTAAAATATCATTGTTCTTTCCCCAATTCCAACTATATTAACATAAACCAGTTCAACTAGATGAGACTTTATTTTACTTTGAATTATTTTTTTAAGTTTATTAATTTATTTTTGAGAGAGAGTGAGAGTGAGTGGGGGACGGACAGAGAGAGGGAGAGCAAGAGAATCCCAAGCAGGCTCTACACTGTCAGGTGGAGCCCGATGGCAGGACTCGTTTCACAAACTGTGAGTTCATGACCTGCGCCAAAATCAAGAGGTGAATGCTTACCAGCCTGAAACACACAGGCGCTCCTACTGTGAAGTATTTTCAAGGAAGGTAACAGTTATTCTCAAAACTTATCTCACTTTTTTACTAGTTCAAGAATGGAGGACAGAAAACAATAGAACTATGAAGACAGAATAATACAAGTAGTAGTATTCTTGGGAGAAACTCAGTTTCCAGTTGGTTTGGAGAAGTTCTTGATTTCAGAAATCACAGAGAAACTTCCTTTTGCTATGAAACATCTTTTGCGTATCTGTTTTTAGTCAAGCAGTCATAGGGATCAGTTACAGAAAATTAAGAGACTGATTACATACCCACATACTGAAGTGTTGATATTTTCCAAATATCCCTCAGAAGAGACTCTTAATTCCAGCCCAAGATCTTAGGACATCCATTCATGTAATTGAGCAACACCCAAAAGAAGGATATAACTTGTCTTTATAAACTATGCAGCCATGGAGTCCAAGTCAGCATGGGAGACAATATCACACTCATGCATGCAGACCATGCCACATTTTTACAAGATGAAACTAGCAGAAGTATTTAAATGATGTTGAGGATAAAGTCAGAAAACACAGCAAGGTGAGGTGCCCATCATTAGAGAGAAGGCATAAAAGGCAGGATAGATAGAAAATTCGCCTTTTAGAGGATTCCAAGTATAGAACAAAATATTTCTATTGAATTTCATGATGATGCATGACAATGGGCAAAGGAAATTTATTTTAAACATTGAATATTTGAATATAAAGCCATAAAAGTGGAGAAAAAGATTATTAAACTGATTTCCTGTTGGCCCAGTTACTTGGATTGGTGACCATTATCAGATTTAAAAGTTATAAAAATTAATTCCTCATTATTCTGTGAAAGGATTTCCAAAATGTTATTGTTTGTAAAATTTTTTATTTTCAAGAATGCTGGATTCTTAATTTTAGATAGTTTTATTTAATGAATAGTCATTTATTCATTCATTTATACATCCATTCAGTACAGATTCTAAATGCTTTTCTTTTTTTTTTATTTTAAATTTTTTTTTCAATCTTTATTTATTTTTGGGACAGAGAGAGACAGAGCATGAACGGGGGAGGGGCAGAGAGAGAGGGAGACACAGAATCGGAAACAGGCTCCAGGCTCTGAGCCATCAGCCCAGAGCCTGACGCGGGGCTCGAACTCCCGGACCGCGAGATCGTGACCTGGCTGAAGTCGGACGCTTAACCGACTGCGCCACCCAGGCGCCCCTCTAAATGCTTTTCTAGGTACTAATGGGGTTACAAAGATGTCTAAGAAAGAATCCATGTACTTAAAGCATTGTGACTAAGTAAGTAATATAAAATAAATTACCAAATAAGTATTGTTTCAATCCCAGTGAAATTCATGCTAGAAGAGATGCAATAGTAACTTGTGCCTTAGAAGAAAGGGCAATTAATTCTTGTTGTCAGGGAAGGCTGCAGAGAGGAGGTGATGTTTTAACTGGGCCTTGACATAGAAGTAGAATTTCAATAGCAGGAAAAGGTGAAAAGGGCATCATTGATTAAGAGAACAGCAACAGGGACACAGGAAAGTTGCTGACATGCTCACACCACTAGAAGTTGTGATATTGGTGATGTTCAGTATGGGATAAAGTGCCGTGAGATGGGAGAGAGCTAACTAGGAAATACACCATTTTACAAACAGAGAAGATGTAGTCATTGCTCTGACATTTACCAAACCAAGTTTAATACTGAATCTATCAAAATGACTGAGAGCAAAGCATTTCACAAACACATTTGATCTGGAGGGAATCTCAGAGATTATTTAGTTTAATATCTCTATCCCCACTCCACCCTCCACGAAACAGAATAATAGGTGAAGTGTTTTTAATCATGACCATACAACCAGATTGTTAGGTGTCAATTATGTCAGGTCACAATAGTTGTTCTGTAGCTCTTTTAGCCACTGCAGGTAGAGGAGAGACTGCTGCACGGTGCAACAGGGTAAAGATACAAGGTAGAGATGTTCCCCATCATTGATGATACAGAAGGCAGTAATTGTCTCACTTTGGAGATGAGGCGACTTAAACTTGATGCTTGTGACTCCACAATGTAGCAGATATTGTAGGAGGTGCATTTTCTGAGCTTTTTTTAAAAAAAAAAAACATTTCTTGAATTAAAACATTTATAGCAACCACATATCAGTACACTGTAGAGGCCCAGGGCAGGCTGCCCCAAAATATGCAATAATGGCATATTGATGATTCTGAATTAACGTTAATTAAGGAACAGCCAGTGCAAGAAGAACATCTGGCCCCCCTCTGGCCCCCTGTAAGCAGCAAATAAATCTCCCATGTGAAAAGTACCAATTCTGTACCAAGAGATAAAGATACTTCTTATCATCAGAGATAGGAAACTCAGAGCCAAGAAGGCTATATAAGCAAATTTTGTCACTTTTTTCTAATTTACTACCCCAGCCCAAATTTTATTTAGAATTCCTTACTAATTGAAGCTCCCAAACATAAGTTTTCTTTGCCCTGTCAATTTCTCAGAGATTTACATCTCTGTGTCTAAAAAGTATAAAAACCTCCTGCCTTCATCATTTCTTCGGTTCTCAGTTTCATTATTGAGCCTCCATGTGCTCCCTCCTGTTAATCTGTCTCATGTCAATTTAATTCTTAGACCAGGTAGAAGAATCTTGAAGGGTATAGAAACATTTTTTCTTCCCACCTAAAGTGAAGTAGTCAGATTTATGTCCTGTGATCCATTTCCCTACAACAGCTACTTCAGATATGCACATCTGTTTCTAGTTGGTCCAATAACATTCCTTTTGTAGGTATTTGGGAATGGGAAGATTAACATGAATGATCATGCTGGGTTAAGGCTGGAATCCTGACAAGTTAAAGCCAAGTATGAGAAGAGATAGGAAAATGCTAATGTGAGCAAAAACAGGGAGAAAAATGAGAAGAGAGAGGTCAGGCAGAGGCAAAGAGGAATGGAGGGGGAACCTCAGTGGTACCCTTTTGCAGCTGAGTTTCCCCTTTTGCCCAGCAATGTCTAATATCACATTTTCATGCGACATCAGTGAGATCTGACATCTTTGAACTGGCTGCATGGGCCTCTGCTATGTGCAGGCAAAGCAGCTTTGATCCAAAAAATTGTTTTACTTTATGACTCTTTTAACTCCAAAGTGTGAATAGCCCTTCCATTTCCCTTTGAGTTGGGTTTTCCCTACTTTACTTCAAAACAAAACAAAACAAAACAAAACAAAACAAAACAGGACAATACCCCCCGCCCAATGAAAAAAAACCTATCTTATACATTTTGTTATTTGGGCAAAAGTGCTTACTTTCTTCTTCCCACTTAGACTTGCTTAGTCAGGATTGTTTCATTAAATTACTATAAGACAATGGAAACTATCAGAGAAGTTCTTGGGTCTTTCATGCACAAGACCAATGTGAATTAAATAGAAAGGACTGAATTGCCTCTGGAACCAAACCCTGCATCAATAACTTGCCTCCCTCCATCTGTTGCAAAATCACCTTTTGGTTGAATGAACAACTTAAAAATTTAAAGAATAGATGAGTTATCCTTAAGGTTTTCTTTTCCTTCTTAATCACTATATTGTAATTGAAGGGGGGCAGTGGATCTTGACAGAGATGCTGAAATGAGCACTTCTTATAAGAAGAAAAAAAATCAGTGTACACACCATGCTGGGGCAATAGGCACATAGCTTTCTTACTGACCCAGGCTTCTGTCAGGACAAAGAGCCATCATAAATCCTTCTAACTGGAAGAAGATGTATGTATTTAACCGGTTTGAGACTAAAACGATATAAGGAATGTATTTTAATTAAAAATACTTTTGTTTTTATAAACATGAATTTCTAAATATTATAAGTATCTACATTTTAAGTTATTTACAAGTGATTTCTTTATAAATTATAAACCTGAATTTGTAAGACACATCACAACCATCCAAACACTATTTTGCCTAGGAAGTACCATATGTCCTGTTTAGTAAAAATTGATTTGCCTACTGTTTTTTGAAAACAGTATGTTCATTTTTGCAAAGTTTCTAGCAAATATGTGAACAAATGAACACATAGGAAAAGGGTTGGAATGCCAGGATGTTCAAGATGGTCAGTACTTGAAATCTTACCGTAGACGTGCAGTAGATTTGGAAAGACCAGGAAACAGTTTAATCCAGATTTTAGGTTCTCAGAAAGAGATGACTTTTTGGGGAGATTAGTCCTGGTGCAGGAAGGGTGCCAAGAATGCTGTGTAACCAACTCGCCAACTCTGCCCTGCTTAATTTAGGGAAAGTCATGGTTTAATGCTCGTATTTCTATCCCTTTCTTTTCCGAAAGAAAAGAATCACCTAAAAGCCTCATTAGCCTCATGAAGTCACCGTCAGTATCTACAGATCAAGGACTACCTGCAGGCAATTTGAACCAGGCAAAATAAAAGTGAGGCATAGAGCTCAGCAGGTCTGCTCACCAGTGCTGTTCCTGATGCCAAGTGTATGCTTAATTCTGAGAACTTGCTCAAAATTGACCTCTCCTGTTTGAGCCACAAGTCCTGAGATTGAGCCCCTTGTCTACTGGATCCAGTGGTGTATGTGGAATTCTTCCTTTTCTTCAGCATTCAAATGCTAGCCCTTCCTGCCTAGCTGTCTCTCTGGCACTTTTTACCGTAGTAGAGGTACCAGGAAAGAGGAATTAGGTTGCAGATACTGATTTTCACGCGTAACACCATTCCCTAGGCTGTAACTTAGCTTTTTGGGTCTCATTCTCTTCATCTGTAAAATAGGAACACTGAGAACTATAACACATAATTCCTTTAAGAAATAGGTACATTAGCGGGGCGCCTGGGTGGCGCAGTCGGTTAAGCGTCCGACTTCAGCCAGGTCACGATCTCGCGGTCCGTGAGTTCGAGCCCCGCGTCAGGCTCTGGGCTGATGGCTCAGAGCCTGAAGCCTGTTTCCGATTCTGTGTCTCCCTCTCTCTCTGCTCCTCCCCCGTTCATGCTCTGTCTCTCTCTGTCCCAAAAATAAATAAACGTTGAAAAAAAAATAAAAAAATAAAAACAGGAAAAAGAATATCTTTAAAAAAAAAAGAAATAGGTACATTAGATAAAATGAATAAACAGTGCTTAAATATTCTAGATATGGGCAAAGTTTCCAGAAAACAGCATCAAATGCTCACTTTTGGCTTTGGGTTCTCACAGTGTTTATCATCAACATCATCATCAACATCATCATCAACATCATCATCATCATCATCATCATCATCATTATCCTCACCATCATCATCATTGTTATACCATAATTAAGACACATGATCACATTTTCACATTTGCTAAGGAGCAACTACAGCACTATTGCAAATGTATGTGCTAAGTATACCTCCTGCTTCAGGGCTGGATTTAAATAATTACTTTAGGTTTTATGGAATATCCAAGACTAATCTTATAGAATAACCTTGCTAATATGAAACTTAAAAAATACTGGCTCAGCATTGAACTCATTCTTTTTTCTTCTAAAATTATAGTTTATACACAATGGAAATGAAAAATGATATTAAGGGGGATATTACAGCCCTGTGGTCTCTGTTTTTGCATAAAGGAACATCTGCTTTTTACATCCCTAGAATCACATGTTCTCATTGCTGACTATTGAAAAGCTGTCTTTTATTTGAGAAAATAAAAAATTAAGATTTTAAGTCCATTACTATAAAGGGAATGTTTTTTCTCTGTTTCATATTTATTCAGTCATGAAATGCTAAGATAAGTTGAGTTAATTTAAAGCTGTTTAATCCTACTAGGGTTTTCGCTGACGTATAATATAGGTTGTTTTTATACGTGTGGCAACAACTCTTGGTAGACCTATCGTGGGTCCAGCATTGTGATTACTGATAAAGTGATTTAAGAGCAGAGATGTGTAGTTTAGATAGGTTGTCAGAATTTGTTGCTCGAAGAGAGGTCTGCAACTGATAGAAGAGAAATGGTCATTCCATTCATCTACTCCTTCCTTCATTTGGAGAATTAGGGTCCTAATATATATGTCATAGTGTTCCAGAAAGAACATGGTGTCCCAGTTAAGGGAGAGTGGAGGACAATTGTCTGGGCTCCTCTCTGCCACTGGTCACTGTGCATCTTTGGATCCTGAGATTGTAAGTAAGTGATATTTCTAGTTGAGTTGCTGAGAGAAAGGTTTTCTGTTGTCTAATTGCATTGCCAGAAACTTGAGAGTGAATTTAGATTTTAGCTCTAGTTCAAATTACTGTTATGGTTTAAATTGTGTCCTACCCCCAAACTTATATTGAAGTCCTAACCTCCAGTCCCTCAGAATGAACTTTATTTGTAGTTAGGGTCTTTACAGATATAATCAAGTTAAGATGGGGTCATTAGGATGGGCCCTAACCTCCTTTGACTGGTATCTGTAAAAAAAGGAGAAATCTGGAGACAGACACCCATACAGGGAGAATGTCATGTGAACATAAAGACAGCCATATATAAACCAAGGAGAGAGACCTGGAATAGAACTTTCCTCACAGATGAACTAACTCTGCCAACATCTTGATTTTGTACTTCTAGCTTCCAGAATTTTGAGACAATAAATTTCTGTTGTTTAAACCACTCAGATTATGGCATTTTGTTATGATAGCCCTAGTAAACAAATACAACTACTTATTAGCTTTGTGACTTGGACAAATTATTTAATTTTTAAACATTCATCCCATTGTAAAATGGGAAGGATAAAAATGGAGTGTTTAAACGAATGACTTCTAAAGTGGTCCCTGGGTGCATATATTACAGCTACACCACTTAACAGATGTGTAACCTTGAGCACATTGCTTAACCTGTCTCTGCCTTAGGCTCTTGTGTGTACCCATCTCATATGTTTGATATAGGGTTGAATGAGTTAATGTATATAAAACATGTACAACTGTATCTGGTTCTTGCTAAGTGCTCAGTAAACGTCAACCGAATTAGTCACTTGGAGGATAAGTTAGTGTATATAAACCATATAGCATAGTTCTTGGTTCATAGTAAATGCCTCATAAATGTTATTATTATTATATTAGTTTCTTCCTACTAATTATCATAAGTGATCCTAATAACATTAAGAGGAGCTTAAAGTTCTCAAAAGATAAATGTTTGAATGATTAAAATTATAAAAGACAGTAACTGAAATAAAATTCCACATTAAGGTTTTTATTAATATCTAATTATTTGCCATATTACCTATAAGATCTTGAAAAGCTGTCATTATTTCCTTATATTCAACAATAAACATCTATACTAATTTTTGAAGATTTTATTCATGTCCTTACTTTGGTTTTTATGTGTTTCTTTAAATGAGTGTCTCATGGTTTTTACATTTTCCCTCAAAAGAATCTGAAAAAAAAACCTTCAACACTATGCTGTGTAGGAGGATGCCAGTTTCCTTTATGTTTGATCTTCTCCTTTTCCCTTTTCTCACTTCCTTAAAATAGTGTTGAAATTGGGAATATCTCTCTTACATCTATAGTTGATAAAACTAAGATAAAAGGACTATATTAATTATCAAAATGATGGTCTCTGAAATTAAGACATAATAATTCATAGTAAATGATTTCAACTATCAAAAAGAAATTACTTTCTGACTGATTCAAAAGGAAACAAAAGAAGACAGTTCTTGGTGGCTGGAAGTATTTTCTCTTTAATTCTTAATCCATGTCTCAGTTAAGGCATCAAAACTTTTCATTCAGGAAGATATTTCTTACCATTCAGTCTTTTATAACAAAAATTTATACCAAATGGGTTGGGAAATAGTCTACAGGCTTTCAGGTGGGTCACAGGTATAGCTGTTGAACACAAGGGAGATGAGCAAAACCCTCAGAGATTGTACAGTGAGTACATTATTTTTGCTGCATTGTGGTGAGAAGCCATTTCCACCATGGAGAGGAGTGTGGTTTCATTGTTTGTTTATTGTTTTTTTTTTTAAACAAGGTATGTCAGGGCCCAGTTGGAATGCAGATGCCTTAGTCAAGGGGATATCTCAAGGGTTAAATGGAGGGGATGTTTACAGAGGTGTGGACAGGAATAAGGAAACCAGCCAGAGGCACAGGCTTGTAAAAATGAAAAGAAGTTACCACTTTTAGGTATAAAATGGCAAGTAGAGGGAGCAGTTAGCTGAACCCACAGGATATGTTGCCCTGAAGGGAGCTGTGCTTATAGATGAGAGGAAAGGACCAAACAACATAGAGAAGCGGAAAAGGGAATAAATTCCTTGCCCTACTTCTGTTCCTACCTTCAGACCCCAGGTAGTGCCTCCCAGCGGGTAGACATGAAGCCAGACAGCAGGGGAGCTTAATGACAGCAGCCCTTGGAAGTCACCTCCCAAGGCGCAGAGTAGGGCACAGAGAGGCTGATGATGAATCTGGAAGGGCAAACTAACAATAAGCTGTATGCAAAAACACTGTTACTTTAAGTGAAAATGGCACCTTAAATATGAGAGCTCGTTACATGTTTATTAGAAGAGCAGTGACCATTTCTCAAATACCCAAATGTGGTTTTGAATTCATTCTTCTACACTCAACAACATATCAATCCATAAAAGTCATCTTTCATATCTTCAGTTCAAATGTTTTCTGCCTACTGGTGGGCTATTAAAATTGTCACAACTCAGTATTTACTGATTACACAGCTGAATATTCATCCTTACTTGGTCATTAAGTTATTGATATTGGATATAATCATCATCTTTGATTGGAGGTTAGGGGAAACAGATAAAAATGATGCTTTTCTAAAAGTGAGACTGACATGGTGTTGAGTGACAGATTGGGTGTCCATCTTGCAGTAACGATTTCTCTTCTCTTAGTCATAACATCAAATTAATCACTCTAGTCTTGGTGGCTTGATTTCAACTGCCAGGATCACCTACCTAAAAGCTAAGCCAACAATAAGGTGAGTTGGCAGAGTGTAACTGAGGAGTCCTATTGCCAGTGTTTGAACTGCAACCCAGGAATTACTAGGGTACAATCTTGGACAACTATCTTAAAATTTTAAAGTTTCCTTTTCTGATATATAAAATGTATCCTAAAACATTACCCATGCTGTAAGGTGGTTATAATGATTAAACAAAAAAATATATGTGTAAACCTGTGGTATAATGTTTGGTGCATGAAATAATTATTTTAATCCTGAGAACTGAATTTACCACTTATATACAACCTGTGACCAATACAATTAATTGGAGTTAATATTGGGCCTGCTCTATTTAGAAGAGTACTCTCCCTAATGTGAGATTATATATGCAACAGAAATATGCCCTGCAGGGTGCAGTATGGTAGGAGGAAAAGAAGTGAAAAATTAGGGATTCACATAAAGGAAGCAAAGATAAAAGAAAATCTTCAAAATTAAAGAATCATAGCCACTTTCCTTTTCTTGAGAAGTTGATTTAATTGGTGACTCAATAAATGCACAGAGTGAATTTTTTAAGTTTATTTATTTATTTTGAGAGAGAGAGAGAGAGAGAGAACGGGAAGGGCTGAGAGAGAGATGGAGAGAGAGAATTCCCAAGCCGGCTCCACACTGTCAGCAGAGTGTGATGCAGGGCTTGAATTCATGAATCATGAGATTGTGACCTGAGCCGAGATTAAGAGTCAGACGCTTAACTGACTGAGCCACCCAGGCACCCCAATATATTTCATCGTAATATAAAAAAAAATTTAAGGGTTGAGGCACCAAACGAGGTGGCTCAGTTAATTAAGCATCTGACTCTTGATTTTGGCTCAGGTCATGATCTCTTGGTCATGTAATCCAGCCTTGTGTCTGGCTCTGAGTTTGACTTAGAGCCTGCTTGGGATTCTCTCTCTCTCCCCCTCTGTCCCTCCCATGCTTGTTCTCTCCTTCTCTCTCAAAAAAAAAAATAACAATAATAAAGATAATTTAAGGCTTAACATTTTACAAGTTGGAATTCTTCTGAAAACAGACTATGATATGAGCTGAAGAATGAGAATTGTCATGAAAATATTTCTGCCTCTAGACACAGAAAATGCAGATCCTAGTACTAGTCCTACAATTACCTGTGATTTTGAGTAACTTCTCTGCAGTGCAGTTTCCTTTTGTGTACAGAGAGAATTAGACACAAACTACAGTTTTGAAAATATCATCCAGAAAAATTGGGTTTATTAGTCACACAAGTTTGGAAGATAGTGCATTCTCTATCTTCCTCTTGGAAATTCCCACTGCACATGCATTCATTAAAAATTGAGATACGTACTGTAGCAAGAAAAAAATAAAGGAAAATAAATAAGAGAGAAAAAATAGTTCAACTTTTTTAACCTTATTATTTTAAACTTATTTATCCATGAGACCTTTTTATTTCATAGAACATCTATTAATATGCAATAAAACTACTAGTCAAGGAAGGGTTTTTTTTTAAAGTTTATTTATTTACTTTGAGAGAGAGGGTGTGAGCCAGTGGGGAGCAGAAAGGGAGGGAGAGAGAGAATCCCAAGCAGGCTCTGTGTTGACAGTGAGGAGACCTATGAAGAGCTTGAACTCATGGACCTGTGAGATTATGATCTGAGCTGAAATCAACAGTTGGATGCTTGGGGCACCTGGGTAGCTCAGTCAGTTAAGCATCCTACTCTTGATTTTGGCTTAAGTCATGATCTCATGGTTCATGAGTTTGAACATTACGTTGGGCTCTGTGTTGGCAGTGCAGAGACTGCTTGGAATTCTCTGTCTCCCTCTCCACCCCCCCCACCCCTCTATCTTCCAAAAGTAAATAAAAAAAACCATTAAAACAACAGCAACAGCAATGGTCAGACACTTAAACAACGGAGCCACCCAGGCACCCAAGTCTTCTTTTAGAGGATTTTTGTTCTCTTATATGTCTTGAATGTAATTCTTGCACCCTGTTTTGTGACATGGTAACCACATAATAACTGTTAGGAAACCTAATTGATTAAATAGTCTCAATCCCCTTTCTATGAGTAAGGGTTAAGAATACTTGGAAATTCATTTCTTCTCCTGTTTGAGGTCCAAAGGTAAATAGAAAATTACATCTGATTCCCTGGAGTGAAGTAAAATTCACCTTTTTGTTGTTCTGTAGTATACTGTTTGAAATTCTTAGAAGATGAGAGATAATTGAATGTATATTCATGTTAATGAATTACCTGCAGTGAACATGGAATTCACTAATACTTAAATTGTTACTGAATATTTGCCATGGTGTTTTTTTATCTACTTATTAAATCCCAGTAAAATGTAGCTATTATTTTCCTAGTACAACTACACAAATAAAAGTACTAAAGTAGAAGGCATGAAGGAATTGTTGCCACTTATTATGAACTTGGAAACAAATCTGTTTTCTTGTCATTCTAAAATAACATTTGCCTTCAGAAACCATAGTATAAATTATCTTGGCTAGTGATTTATCCTGTGCCTGGGCCCAAAGACTCACAATAGATGGAAATATGTTTAGTATTAAACTCTTTAGGGGCACCTGGGTGGCTCAGTCAGTTGAGTGTCCAACTTCAGCTCAGGTCATAATCTCTTGGTTCGTGGCTTCGAGGCCTGCATTGGGCACTGTGCTGACAGCTCAGAGCCTAGAGGCTGCTTCAGATTCTGTGTCTCCTTCCCTCTCTGCCCTTACCCTGCTGTTCTCTGTCTATCTCTCTCTCAAAAATAAAATAAACATTAAAAAAATGTTAACCTCTTCATTACCAAGTTCCTTTCTACCATTTATGTTTCTTTTGCTAAAACAAAAAAAAAAAAGAGTGGATGAAATAATTCAGCTATGCAAGTTAGTACTCTTGACTTTTCCATTGATAGATTTGGAATATTAACTTAATCAGACTTCACTTTTGTCTAGTAAAAAACAAATTCCATTCCACGTAAACTCCTTTGCTCATAGGGATGTTTGAAGTAAGTCTGTGTGGGGGTAGTCATGTATCTGCTTGGACAAATGTTCACGTATGTTTGTGTGCTTTGAGCATTCTCTAGAACTTCAGTTGATAACTTCTTCCAAAGATGATAGAAGAGACAATTTTAAAGTTCCACTCTACCTAAATGTATAAAATAGCCAACATTTTTCTTTGAGATTACTTACTTCTTTCTTTATTGGCTCTTTCACTTTGCTTGTGTTCTCAACTACGAGAAGATACTTTGCTATTGCTTTTTGTTCCTATATCAAATTTTTGTTTCCGTTGTTTTTTATTCATTGCTTAGAGTAGAAAAAGTGTTTTCTACTTCTTGCTTAATAAGGCAAAATAAGTAAATAATTACTAATAGGCTACCACTGAGTGTTCATGGTAATAACAATGGTAGTTACCTTTTATTAAGTAATTCCTGCTTTATTTACATATATTGTCTTGAATTATTTCCACAAGCTGTGAAGTAGGAGATATCATTTGCGATCTCAGAGATGTTGAATAGCCTGTCCAAAATTTAACAGCTAGTAATTTAGTAAGCCTAATTCAAATCCAGGGCAGACCCAATGTTGTCATTCTACTGCAAAAAACTGCCTTATACCACAATGACTATGCACATGATCAGTCTGTTTCCACACATTGTGTCACACATGATTTAGCATATGATTCATTCTTTTTTTGGGTAGAATGCTCTATAAATTCCAGTTACATCAATTTGGTTTTTAGTGTTAGCCTTTATTCATACTGATTTTGTATCTGATTCTTTCAACTACTGAGAGAGGACTATTAAAGGCCACTGTAAGTGTTGAATTGTCTATTTTTATTTTCAGATCTATAAATTTTTGCTTCACATATTTTGGAACTCAGTTGCCATCTGCATATAACTTTATAATTTTTTTTTATTTTCCTGATGAACTAAGCACTTTATCATTATGAAATTACTCTTTTTGTTTCTAAGAATATTGCTTATGGTCTATTGAGTCTGGTATTAATGCAGTGATTCCAGTTATTTTGATGGTATGTTGCAGTTTGTCTTTTTCCATCTGTTTACTTTCCATTTATTTCTCTATATTGTTGCAGACAACATATGGTTGTATCTTGCTTCTTTATTTGGTGTGACAATCCCTGCCTTTTGCCAATACTTTTTAGAGTATTTTGTCCATTCATATTTAATATAATTATTGCTCTGTTTGGATTTATATCTATCATTTTATTCTTTTTTTCCTATATGTCTCATTTCATTTTTCTTTCTTTCGTGTCTTCTTTTTCTGTTTTACAAATGTTTTTACTTTGTGCCTTTTTAAAATTCCTCTGTTGATATTAACTGTACCTTTTGAGTTGTTTATTTAGTGATTGCTCCTGAATTTATAATATACATTTTACCTTATCAGAATCTACTTTAGGTTAATAATGTAATTCTGGTAAAATATAGCAACTTTGCTTTAATATAGCTCCATTTCCTTCCTGTCCTTTGTGCTAATATTAATATATATTACACTTATATATGTTATAAATTTACTCTAGTAGTGCTATCATTATTGCTTTATATAAACATGTTTTAAAAATAAAATAAAAGGAGAAAAGAGAAAATATATATTTATATAGTGTCATAGTTCAGGTTGCTATAACAGAATACCAAGGAGTAGGTAGCTTATAAACAACAAACATTTATTTCTCATAGTTCTGGAGACTAAAAAGTCTAAGACCCAGGCACTGGCATATTTGGTGTCTGGCAAGAGCTACTTCCAGCTTCGCAGACAACTGTCTTCTTGCCATGTCTTCACATGGTGGAAAGGGCAACTGTGCTCTCTGGGGTTTTTTTATAAGGACACGTATTTAGTCATGAATGTTCTACTTTCGTGACCTATTATCTTCCAAAGTTGCTACCTCCTAATGCTATCATATCAGGGGCTAGAATCTCAAAATATTAATGTGGGGGGTGGGACACACTCACTCTAAAACATATGGTCTTTTATATTTACTCACCTGTTTTCCAAGGCTTTTACTCTTCATTTTTTCCTGTGGATTCAAGTTACCGTATGGTGTCATTTTCTTTCCTCCTGAAAGACTTTGTTAGTATTTCTTGTAAGACAGGTCTTTTGAAAATGAATTATCTTAGTTCTTATTTATGTATGACTCTTTGTTTCACCTTCGTTTTTGAAAGGTAATTTTACTTTGTGGGCAGATTTTTTTTTCTCCAACACTCTGAATATGTCATTGCTCTGACTTCCAGTCTCCATTGTCTCTGATGAGAAGTCAGCTATTAATCACATTGTTATTCCCTAGTATGACATGTATCATTCTTCTTTTGCTGCTTTCAAGATTCACTCTTTTACTTTCAGTGGCTTGAATGTGTTGTATCTACATGTATAAATCTTTGTGTTTATCTCATTTGGATTCCTTGAAATGTTTGCATCTATATAATAATTTCTTTCATCAAATCAGGGAAATCCCAGCTATTATTTCCTTAAGTAATTATACTTACTTTACTTTTATTTTTTCCCTTTTGTTCTGTGACTACTATATATATTTATATATTTGAATTTGTCCCATGGTTTTCTGAGATTTTGTTCAATTTTATTCAAACTTTTTTACTTTCTACTTTTCAAATTGGACTATTTCTTTTTACATTTCTGTATTTATGGGAAGTTTACAAAGTAAATTTGACAGTCGAGATCATACCTTCTTCTCTTCATTTCTTTTTCTCATCTGGCATCAAATTCTTACTCTAAAGAACAGTGACAAAGCCTACGGAATTTCTGATCAGGAGATCAATGTATTCAGTAGAAATGTTTCCATTATCAATGCCCAAGGCTTTGAATTAAAGGGAGTGAAGGGAGCAATGTGGCTCTAATTACTTTAGCTTTGGAAGAAAATTTGCCTACTCTATTCAGCAAACCAAACTCCCCACAGGTAACATGACCCATCCTCTTGAAATGGTAATTAAAGATCATTTATTCTGTTTAAAGGAAGTCTTTTGTGTGTGTTTGTTGTGTTTAGGAGAGAATGGTAATCTTGCTTCTTATACCAAGTGGCTGATCAAAGCATTCCTTCCAAAAATAGAGAATACTTGTCCTGGGAGGAATTCTGGTAAACACAATATACTTTTTGGACAAGTTACTTATCTTCTCTTGTGCTTCACTTTCCTGTAATCTGTAAATAATAATAATGGTTAATAACAATAATAATAATAATAATAATGTATATCTTGTGAAGTTGTAAGTATTAAATAAGGTAATATATGCAAATACTTTAGAAAAGTGTCTGACACATAGCAAACACTCTATGTTTTAGCCATTATTATGATGGTCATGTTTATAACATCTCCATGGTGTTTTAGAACTCCAGATATGTACCAGGACACCAAATGAAATAGCACCCCAGGTCATTTCTCAGTGTGGCCCTAGGCCAGTCTCATTTCTCCAGCATTAGTCTTGCCCATGGTGGTGGAAGAGTTCAATGATAATACTTTGAAGAATCATCATAACAATATTTTTCAGGTGTAAAATTCACAGTTGCCCTTAAATGGTATCTATACAGAGTGATATAATCAGTCAGTGTTAGGGTAACATTTCATTTTGGTTACTTTCAAAAGGGAATACTCAGTTCCATCACATGAAAGTTTACTTTGTTGTCATAAACATGGCAACATGATGCCATCACCTCTTAGATCCTCACTTGTAAATGCACCAGTACGATGTAATACCAACACTGATGGATTCTGAATTCTTATCAGCTATTTCCACTCTAGTATCCTTTCCCTACTTCTGACAGTTAAATTTAAGCAAGACTGAATTAAATCTGGTACTCTTCAGTGTCCTGGGTCAACATTATAGCTATCATTAAAACAATTAATAAAAATGCTCAGCAAAATGACCACAAACATTATGATATATATATATTTTTAATTTTTTTAGTGTTTATTTATTTTTGAGACAGAGAGAGACAGAGCATGAGCGGGGGAGAGGCAGAGAGAGAGAGACACACACAGAATCTGAAACGGGCTCCAGGCTCTGAGCGGTCAGCACAGAGCCTGACGTGGGGCTCGAACTCACGGACCGCGAGATCATGACCTGGGCCAAAGTTGGACGCTTAACTGACTGAGCCACCCAGGCGCCCCAATTATGATATATTTTTAACCAACCATTAGAAAATCTAAATCATTTGTTGAAACCTGTGTATTCTTTAAAAAAAATCACTGAATTTATGAATCTTTTGTGAAAGTTGCATCTAGAAAAAAATAAGTATAAATTCCCTTAACCAGGAAGCCCTAAATACCTCTAATTAGAGCAGTTGAAGTGGGTTTTTACTACAATTTAGTTTCCCACAAAGGCTTAATCAACCTTTACGCATAATGAACACCCAGTAAAGTTAAAGTGTAATCTGTGTGTGCAAAGGGCATGGGAAAGATTCTGCACTCAGAGATAAGACTGGTTCTTCACAGAATAGTTTAGAACTAACAAAATTCTCCCTGTCTGTCTCTGCAGTTCTGTTATGCTGAATGTAAATTCTGATATTATTTTAGTATATTCAAGTATTAGATGATGAATATATGCATGTAGCATTTGCAATACTTCAAATTTCATTAAAGAATGACAGTCAAATATCTTTCCACAGCTATTTTCAAGTCTATAAAATCAAAGAGAAGTTGGGGCGCCTGGGTGGTTCAGTCAGTTAAGCGTCCGCCTTCAGCTCGGGTCATGATCTCATAGTTCATGAGTTCGAGCCCTGTGTCCGGTTCTGTGCTGACAGCTCAGAGCCTGGAGCCTGCTTTGGTTTCTGTGTCTCCCTCTCTCTCTGCCCCTCCCTTGCTCATGCTCTGTCTGTCTCTGTCTCAAAAGTAAATAAAAACATTAAAATTTTTAAAAAAAAATCAAAGAGAAGTTATATATTTCCAACTTATAAAACTTTGAACATTCAATAATATTTGAATATTATTATAAATAACCCTCTTATTGTTTGCATATTTCAATATCTTTCATGATTATTTTAATAATTCCCTCCACAGTAAGTGGTTTCCTAAACCAAGTGGTGAGCAGGTGGAAGCAAAAAGAACTTCAGTAAACCTTTGTTCACTGACTGGGTAATTGAAATCTATTCTATTTGGAATAAGTGTTTAATAACATTGTGCTGATACATTGTTATACAGAGTCCTAGATAACCTAAACTTTTCTTTGTCTTAATAGTAGGGCTTGTGCAGAAATGAGTGAGGGGGCTCAAAGTGGTGCATAGTGGGCATAGGTGAACTTTTCTGGTTTTGCCAAGATGTCTTTTTAACGGAAACCTACATTTAAGAGGGGACAAGACTAACTCTGACCATTTGAACAGTAATTATCACTAATCTCTCGGACCTCTACCTGATTTTCCCTTTTTTATTCTAAGGAGAAGGATCCTGGAATTTGTGATTTCCTATGATTTCAGGTGACACAGAACTTGGCCATGAAGTTCACAGCCTGTGATCAGGACCTCTGACTTGTTTTACAAGTTACTACCTCAGATTTCTTTTGTTGTGCTTAGCATTGCTCCAGTGGGGATGCTGTACTGACATAACATATAGTCCACTAAGGATTAGCTTTGCTCTTTATTTATTAAAAAAGTGCATCTTGAGTGTTTTGATAATTACAGGGGATAAAATACTGAGCAAATAGTACTTTGATCTCGAATAGCTCTCCAGTGATTCTGGCTTATTGGTTTTGAAGAGGGCTACAACTTGGATATGCCTGTGCTGCCTCCACTGCCATTTCCTTAAGGAAATCTACCACTGACCTTCCCTGAACAGTCCCTGTGCTGCCTCGGTGTTCTGCTTGTGGTTATAGTTAATTTTGCTCTTAGTATGTGCAGCCAACACATAGAGCTGTAGTCTGTGCAAGGCTGTGTCAGGTGCCTTGGAGAGGTCATCCCATTCAGTCCTCACAGCAACAGATTCGGTAATGACCTCTACTCAGTAGGTAATAAAACTGGACTTCAAGCAGGCTAAACATATTATTATGGTCACACAGGTCCACCTGGTGGGACTGGATCTGTCATGGATTCCCTCTGGAACTTAGCACTTAACCACTGTGAGAAACTGTCTCATACTCACTTTATTTTCTTTGTTTACTTTGCTAGCTCTTACCTGAGGCAGCTGTGAATATGGGGCACCAGATAGACAAACATGTTAATTCATATTTGTGAATTATGAAGAGAAAGTGTCAAAATATTACTCTTAGGTCTTCCTCTCCAGAGATTCCAATCTGTCCTTTGGTGACAGGAGAGACTTGTGATTAGATTTGAGAAAACTGCCCAAGGAACTTTGCTGCATCCTTTTCAATTGAGGACCACCAGGGAGGGGTTAGGTGGATGTGTCCCACCCTTCCAGGCACCCGATTTCCAGCTGGACTCCTTGCTGGTTTCTGCCTTCTGTCATTCTTTTTTGTGCTGGGCATCTAGCCCTGTTTCCCAACCCATAGGAGATGGGAGTGCTGTGGCTCCGCTTCTGATCTTACCTCCCCTTACTGCCCCCAGGGAGCCCGCACAGCCAGGCTGGATTCCCATGGCCTCTTTCTGTCCATAGTATAAAGTGTTTTTGGGGGGCATCTGGGTGGCTCAATCGGTTAAGTGACCAACTTCAGCTCAGGTCATGATCTCATGGTTTGTGAGTTCGAGCCCCACATCCGGCCTCTGTGCTGACAGCTCAGAGCCTGGAGCCTGCTTCAGGTTCTGTGTCTCCGTCTCTCTCTGCCCCTCCCCTGCGCATGCTCCATCTCTCTCTCTGTCTCTCTCTGTCTCTCTCAGAAATAAATAAACATTAAAAATAAAAATAAAATACAATAAAATGTTTTTTCTTTACTCTCAATACTCCTTTAGGGCTTTAAGTTACGTTTTAATATGATTCCAGCATAGCTGATTTAGGGCAAATCGATTGCAGTAGAAGGTCCTAGAAGATATATGACCAGAAGTCAATTACTTGATATGGTGTTTGCAAGTGATCTCTGAGCTTTGTGAACATTTGAGGGAAAAGAACAAAAAGAGTTATCAGCTGACTTTTGAAACTGTATGATTTCCTGGCATTATTATTTAAATCCAGTAAGCATTTATTTATTCAGTTCTTATTTCATAGGGCACTTTGACAGGCATTACAGATGATATCACAGTGAATGACACACACAAACACTTCTCTTGAGAAGCCTGGAGGGAAGAACACAGATGCAACTAACAATGGAGAAAACATGGGAGCTGCAGGAAAGGTTCAAAACAACGCGTGGGACTTGTGGCTGCCGCTAACTGTTTTAGTTGTAAGAAGCTTAGGACTCAATGCCCAAGAGCCATATTACAGGTAAGCCTCATGAAAAAAGTAGCTGTGAAACCCCAGGAACGGAAGTGGAGAGGTGGGAAGCAGCACTGAGAGAGGCTGGAGAGGAAGGGAAGGCTGCCCACACAGCGTCGCACGCTGTGCTCAGCATTGTCTGTGTCGTGCTTCAAATCATAAAATGTTTCACTTGTGGAGATGGTGAATGTGATAGGAATTAGCTCATTCTGGCCTAGATTTAAGGGCACTGGTATGCTCTTCCTTCTCCTAGTCATTCAGGGGACTGACTCCAAATGGCAACAGAAGGCAACCGCATGGCGTAACATCTTTTCATTTATTGTTCAGCAAGTCCATGCAGCTCATACCAAACTCAGGACAAAATGGCAGTCAAGAGAATCATGTAGAACTAATGTTTCAACAGTCAGCATTTATATGTTATGTGCCTGAGACACCCAGAAGAGAAAAGATAAGCCCTACTATTAAAAGTGATTGCCCAGGGGCATCTGGGGGCTCAGTCAGTTAAGCATTTGACTTCGGCTCAGGTCATGATCTCTCAGTTTGTGAGTTCGAGCCCCTCGTCGGGCTCTGTGCTGACAGCTCAGAGCCTGGAAACTGCTTCGGATTCTGTGTCTCCCTCTCTCTCTGTCCCTCCCCTGCTCATGCTCTCTCTCTCTCTCTCTCTCTCTCTCTCTCTCTCTGTCAAAAATAAATAAACATTAAAAAAATTTTTTTTAAGTTAAGCATGGGTAGCCTGGGTGGCTCAATCAGTTGGGTGTCCAACTTCGGCTCAGGTCACGATCTCACAGTTCGTAGGTTAAAGCCCCACGTCGGGCTCTGTGCTGATGGCTTAGAGCCTGGAGCCTGCTTTGGATTTTGTGTCTCCCTCTCTCTCTGCCCCACCCCTACCCCCCCCTTCTCTCTCAAAAATAAATACACATTGAAGAAAGTGACTGCCCTTATTACCAGTTGATATGATCACCTGGTAGTAATCTGAAAGCTAATTTTTAATAACCAAGTCTGACATTCAGCAACGTTAGTTATTGGACCTGTTACTTCTCTTTCTCATTTACTCTCTCTAATAAAAATGCTCCTTATTCATATTCCAATCTCACGTATTCTATTGATGCCCTAACTTCTATTCCATTGACTCAACCTAAAAGATTAGGTTAAATTGGTTACTTATTTGTATAAAGGACAAATTTCCCTATAACCTTCTTCCTGTTCCCTTTTCTAAGGCTTGAGTCATCTCAGTCTTGCCATATATTTATGCCTATTAGCTACATTTCCTTGAAGAGACCATTCATTACCCTTCTTGAGTAAAGAGTGAAATTTAGGTTTCCCTTCAAATGTCAGGAATCTAGGATTCCACCTGGATCAGTGACTTTGAAATGATTCTAAATACGTAAACTGCAATTTATTGCCACTGTAAAAAATATAATCTGACAAAAGGGGCATGAAGTTGCTTGTCACAAAATGCAATGAAATACATCTCTCTGCCCATGCATCAATTCAGCAGACTCCTATCGAATCTTCCTAACCTACTGTCTTGGAACACAAAGGTGAACAGCAATTATAGCTGATCCACTTTACACATTGCCCATGACTTATGCAGTATCATATTCACGAGGTTACTGCACTATACAGAATGTATCAGCAAACATACTTTCTTAGGAACTTACTAATTAGCCACATAGGGGACAATGAGTTTACCACTGGTTTGTTGCTTCCAACTACGAAAGCAACCTATGAAGGTGAAGAGTCAGTGTGGCCTCTGGCAGTTAGGGGAGGATTGGCAGAGAAATTGGAACTGTGTAGGAGACATGAAAGATGATTAGTAACTAGACAAATTATGGTAAAGAGAGATGCCCTTCCACTGTTGAGAAAAAACTTCCCTTCCTGTGATGCTCAGTCTGTTTTCTGGTCCTGTGTGTCTTCAGCTTCGTTATGACTGGTTACGCAGAGCAGGACTAGTTTAACGGCAACACTTCTGGTTTTAAGACCCTTGCCTGTGGCAACATTGATGCATTATTCACTTGGTCATCTACTTCTAACAGTAAGGTGAACAAAAGGTAGAGAACTTAAAAGAAATCCTTTCATCTAAAGGGTGTCCTCTGGTGTGATCCACTTATCATTTTTATGTGAAGTGAGGGGATGCTCCTTGAAGGCAGGGACCAGTTTTGTTTGTTTGTTTGTTTTTGCTTCATTCTTTTTTTCTTGTTTATAGTATGCACTTAGTTTATAGTAGGCATTCAATAAATATTGAAGATACCGCGTGGAGGAAGAGGGTCGAGATTATAGTTCCCCATTGCCTCTTAGGGGTTGATTCTATGTAGGTCTAATGCGGGTGAAAAAAAATGAGGAAACCAGGAACCTGCCAAAACTGATTTTGTTGCTTAACATAAGGGCATAGTTCTAAGAAAGTATTTTGTTTCCTAAAATCACAGAAATGTCAGAAACCTTGCTGTTTAAAAACCCTATGAATAAGAATGGAACCATTTTGCATAGAGGATCTGAGTCACTTTGAGACAACCTGAATTGCTAACCCACACATTCAGAACTACAGATAAGGAGTTTTTAAATAAAACACTCTAAATTATCTTACTTTTGTAGTTTCCAAGGAAACAGAACCTTGAGTCCAATTTGCCATCCAGCCCGGATGTAAGCCTCTTTACATCAAGCTCTTACTTTGCTTTGAGCCAGTCAAAACTTTATTTCACCTAAATTTTACCTAAACTCTACCCTCCCCCTGAATCCTACAATAACCTTGTGTCTTCCTTTGTTTGATGAGAGCCATTGCACAGCTGCTTTGAAGTGCCTCCCATGTTGCAGCAAGAAAATGAATCTGTCTCCATTAAGCTATAAATTTGGTCCTACAGTCTTTATCAGACTGGTTTTATCTAACCATGATTTTTAAGGATAAAGGCGACTATTTTTTTCTATCTGGTCAATATCTGTTTCAAAGATTATTGATCTAAGATCTAATTATTAGTCTTGTAATGTAATAATTTTTAATGTTTATTTATTTATTTTGAGAAGCACAGAGACAATGCGAGTGGTGAAGGGGCAGAGAGAGGGAGAGAGAGAGGGAGAGAGAGAGAGAGAGAGAGAGAGAGAATCTCAAGCAGGCTTCTCAGTGTCAGTGCAGAGACTGATGCTGGGCTGAAACTCACAAACTGTGAGATCATGACCTGAGCTGAAGGCAAGAGTTGGACACTTAACCAGCTGAGCCACCCAGGCATCCCTAATCTAATTATTAGTCCTTGCTCTATAATCTTTGTTTCAAATAATCTTTGATTCAAAAATAAACATGGTGCCTCTAATGGAAGAAGTTATTTCATGTAAATAGAGGAACTTGTGGTAGATTGCTCATTACAGAGGCAGGTACATGAGGGTAGTATATTGGTCAATCCAATGCTTAGGGATGTGAAGAAATTAGAAAATTTCCTACTGCTACAAGGCAAAGATTTTGTTTCTTTTGTTCACTGGTGTATCCCAAGCACGTAACAATGTCTGGCATGAATTCTGTTCTCAATGTATATTTATTGAATAGTACATGTACTCACACAGATACACATACTCACAAATGTTTGCTGCAAAGGGCTGGAGAGAATAAAGGAAAACATGCAATCTCATCTTGAAGAAACAAATGGAGGCAATTGTTTGTGTCACCTTCTTTGTTCTTACCTTTTGTAACCTGGTACAGGAGGCTTCACCCCAGTCACACTGTCCTCGTTTATTTATTTTGCCTGTTGGATTATAATGCCCTCTAATTCCTCTTAGCTACTTACAAGATGAAATCAAAGTTTCAGGTCTATCAAAAGAACTGTATGTTCAGACCAATCAACTTTTTTGTGTTCATATCTTGCCATCCCTCATTAGAACAAGACAGTGTTTCACTTTTTAATTCCAACTGATGACAACCATTGTTCCCAGATATTCACGCACTTCCCTTCCCTCCGGGCTGATGACTAGTTTTGGCGGGTGGACTGTGAACAGTGTGACATGTCACCTCCAGGTTAAGGAAATTAGAAGCTGCTTTGACTCCTCCTCTCCTCCCCTAAATGATGAGCTTGGTGTCTACATCCTCTAAATGGCATAACTCCAAGACAGGTAAGGGATGCTTGCCTACACGACAATTTACATAAGGGACACAAGTGACAAAGCTTTACTGTGCTAATACATTGGAATTTTTTTGTGTGTTATGGCAGTGAGCGTTATTTACTCTGCATGATACAATGTTTATATTCAAGCTATTTCTCCAATCCAGTGCCCACATTTCTGCATTTCTATCGGAGGCTTTATTCCTCAAGTTCCAGAAGTAGCTCTGCCAATTTTGAGAAGCTTGCAGTCACCAGGAATACTGATCTGTTTGTCCTCTGACGAGGCCCTGCACAGTTAGTCTGTAGCACTGATTTAGAATCAACTGGTAATGGACCAGGGAAGCTGGCCTGGATTAATGTCTCTTTTGGTAGATACCTGTAGTTTGTCCCCAGCTGCATTGTGCGTCCTGCATCCTCTACTGTACCGTGATCCCCAAAGGCCCAGAACAAATGCTCGTAAGTTTTTCCTAGTGAATAACTCCATGATAGACTTTTATCTTCTGAACATTTTAACAATGGATTTTTTATTGGAAATGTCCAACATGTTGAGGCATGTAGTTATTTTTCGCAGATAATTTTTGAAGAAAATTTGCTCCTTTCTAAAACCATTTTTATTCCGATTTGAGTAAGCTTAAAATTGATGCAAGGAATTATGCTAACTGGTTACAAATGGCATTAGTCATTGCTTCCCTGAAATGGTGATTTAAATGATAATCTAGTGGTTGTCACCAGGGAAAACTGCATATCTTCAGTGGAATGTGAAATATCTTCTCATGAATGGATGGAGATTCCAACAGGCATTGGAGCTTCCTGTTCACCACTTTGTGTCTGTCTCTACCCTGTCTGTCCAAGTTCGCCCCTACTCATTTCTGCTTCAGATGATATTCTGTAAATATTCTCCATGCCTGGTCCAGGACATTGTAGAGGACGAGATTGTCTAGTCCTAGTGTGAGCTGGCCTTCTAAACCACAAGGGGTGTTATAACAGCAGATGAATAGTGTGAAAATTACTAACATTAAATGGGTTCTGTGCTCTAGATTCCAATGCTGAGATACTGAGCCCCCTTGAACAGGTGTCTGTTTAATGTTTAATGAAGCCAGGCTGGTTTGCCATCAGCCTCACCTGGCTCTTTTATGCTCCTTGAGCTGATATGTTCATTGTTGTTGTTGTTGTTGTTCTGAATAGATCAGAAGCTTCATAATTGACTCACCAGGAAGCCTCCTCAGAAACAACAAGTTAAAAAGGAATAGGGGTCCCCCTTCCAGAAATTTGGCCCACTCCTTGTGGAAAGCACCAAAGATGAGGTCATGTCTTACCCCCACCCATTATACCCATCATGTCTTATTGTTACCCTAAAATGAGACCGACATAATATTGATGGCATTCTGTGTTGGCACCTTCAAGGTCAATGCATTGGTAGCTGACCAATAATGAGCTTCTCCCTCAGTACATCTGAAAACATAAATCTTTTTTTCAAATTGAATTGTGAAGACTAAGTTAACTGGAGGTTTATGTAATTTTATACTCTTATTCTGAAAAATCAGGTGTAAGTCAAACTTTATCTGAAATGCCTTAGGGAAGCTGGCTGTGTAAAGAGACCCTAGGTTAATGCTTTTTTAGTTTGGATAATCACCATTGCATCTATTGGGAATTTTATAAATTGGCTTCTGAAAGCAAGGACTGCCTGCAGGGAGCTACCAAGAGTTCCATGACAATTGCGTTTCTTTGTGTAGCTCTTCTGATATTCATGGGCTGACGTAAAATGTACACCCTTCTCTCCTCATATTTCCCCCATTTTTTAACATCACCAGTTATTATTATTATTTTATCACAAAATTTGCCAGAGTGTTTTGATAATGAGATTCACCATTAAGAGAAATTCTGCCCTTGTGAAATTAATTATAAAACACTTTTCACTGTAAGGTTACATTTTGCTCATGGACCTGGATGCCACTCTTGCTGTGGGACTCTAAGTTATTGCTATTTAAATAATTTTGCATTAAGAAGGAAATAGAGTAAATAGGGGATTGTTTTTAAAATGTGGTTGTTATTAGCTTCATATTGTGTCTAAGGTTGTATTTGTGTATTAAATTTGACATTAACTTCAGCTTGTACAGAGCTATTCCAGGGAGCCTTGTCATTTCAGGGGGGATATATATTCTTAATGTTGTGTTGTCCCATTTTAATGGATTAGTAAAGTAGCCATAACCGATTCATAAACTGAGCATAGGAGAGGCCAGGAAAACAATGTATTCATCAGAACAGTGCCTGATTCACAGTTAACTCTTATTAATCAATATGTGCAGATCGGAAGGGCAAACGAACTTGTCGGAGAGTAACATCCATCAAAAGACAAAACCACATCTGGTTGTAGGTCTCTCTGGCTTATGCACCTATTCCACCACATTCATGTTCTCTAAGCTCAAATCTCATGAGCTAAGAATTGTACATTATATAGTTTTTACAGGCTTAATGAAAATTTTATTTTCTTCGTGGCTATTTGACCAAATTAAGTGACAGTTGACAATGATATAAAAAAAAAAAGGCTATACCGTACAGTGTCTGATCATGAAAGAAAGCTATGAATTCTGCTATGGACTCAAGCCTGTTTTAAACAAATCAAAAGGAAAGAGCTTCTATATAAGCAAAAATTAGAAGCAAAGATTCATTCATTTTAGGTTTCAAATAATACTGGAAAAGGAAGTACAGCTTGAATAAAAGTGATAAATAGGAGGAATTAGGACATTGTGTATTCTTGCTATTTTAAGGAGGCATTTAAAAAGAGATTCTGTTATTATCTGATTGGATTCAGATGAAATCAACAGCAGCTTATCTAACATACCCAGAAAGTCCAAGTAGTGAAAATACTTCACTTTGAGAAAGACCCATTGAGCAAAGAATATCTTTAAACTCAGGAAATTCCAAATAAGAACTTTAGCAAACCAGCTGGCCCATAAAGTTGCTCAGCACAGAGATGTTATGTAGCAAGCAATTTGTAATTGCCAGCTATTCTTTCTATAAAAGAGAGAAATGGTAAAGAGATGGTACTTCTTGATTTTCTTGTTAGCTTCTGTAGAACTTTCTTTCCAATGAATGAGTCCTGGTCTATAATTGTCTTATGACACTTAGAGCCCTTCATTCTGCCTTGTTCAACTGTATTAGCTATTGTCTTGTCTTCCCCTAGTAGACTGTGAACTAATCTGATGGAGAAATAGGACTTCTTTTTCTTCTCTCCACAGAACCTAACATGGTGCCTTGCACATGATATTTAGGGCAGGGAAAAGAAGGAAGGGAAGGATGTAGAAAGCAAGGAAGAAATGATATTTTCAAGTAGTGGCTTAAATGTATTGAGTTTTTGACATATCCCAAGTTCTTCACAACCACTGTGTAATTTAATTCTACCAATAATTGTGTGATGTAATAGGCATTATTAGCCCTATTTTGTGAGTGAGAAAGTTGAGGCTTGAAGACCATAAATGATTTGCTATAGATCTCACAGTCGATAAATTGCAGCCTTTCAGTCCATGAGTCTATGTTTCACGCAATATTCAATGTTGCCTGTAAGGAAAGCATTTCTTCCATGTCCATTTGTTAAACAAGGACTCCTTCCTGACAAGTTGATACAATATTTATTAGCAATTAGTGTTGAGAACATTATTTCCCTTTCCATACAAAACTGTAGATTTAAACACTATGAAAATAATCAGGACAAGTACCATGAAAAATTGGTCCTACAAAAGAAATAAAGGGGGAAAATAGAGGGCAATGCAAGGCTTTGCTTGCTGTCAGGGGGGGAATCAACAGGAGCAAAGCCTTTGGGGCTCCCGAACCACTCCACATGGATAGGATCGAACTCGGGAGCCAGTCTGAGCTGGGTGGTGCCCACCTCAGGGCTTCCAGGTGGGTCTGAGAAGCCAGGGTGGAGCTCTGACCGACACCATAAACTAAAGTCTCCCAAACAGACTTCACCTCAGAATGACCCACAGCTAAGTCTAAGCTGTTACAGGAAACAGGTGTAAGAGCTGTTAAATTAAAATTGTCCCCCCAAGAGTGCCACTGAGCCAAGAAAGGAAGGAAAGGTGAGGAAGCAAGGAAGGTGGAGAGAAAATTGGGAGGGAAGTAATATTGGAAAAAATAAGAATCAGGGAAACAAGCATGAGGGGAGGGATCTGTTTTGGACCTGGTAGATAGTTAGGAATACAAGAAGTCATTGAAATTGCTATTTACACTATTTGCATGTGGGCATGAAAAGTCTCAGGTAGCAGTGCAGTTACAGGGTACAAGGGACACATTGCCTTCAAGAAAGTCACTTCCGTTGAGTTCTGTGGCATTTCTCTCTGGGATGGAAGATGACTTCCATATAAACACAAGTCAAAGAGTGACAGAAAACCTTCCATCTTATCTGGGATGGGGCTCTGGTCATGGAGAAAGGTTAACAAATTCGTTACCTTTAACCAATGAAAAGGTTTGAACCAGGATGTTGGCCTCTTGATGGCTTAACAGGATTGTCGTTTTGTTAAGTCTCTGGTTGAGAAGCAGAACGATGTCAGTTCATTACCAGAACATGAAAATTCCCATTTCACATTGTCTCCTGTCATAGATGATTCATTGTTTTAATTTTCATTACAACATTTAAGATATTAAGAAATGCTCTTCAGGAAGACCCACGTGGGGTTTTGTTCATACTCTGTATAACCTCATTATAACGTGGGGAAATTTACTTTGTCAGGGGGATAAACAAAGCTGGCACTTTTTCGTTAGACAGTCATTTCAAGTGTCCTCATGGTCCTCTTTAGCCCACACACAATACCTTCCACACACCCACTGTTAGATGATTGGTGTTGCTTAAACTCTCCCCTCTATTAGAAATAATTCTGACTAGAAATGAGGCAGATTCAGGCTGGGAATGAAAGATATATATGGAGATATATTTTTTTTCTTACATTTGATTCCCTTAATAAAACACATAAAATACACAGTTATTTATTTGGTCCTATGATGACTGCTGAAATAAAATCTCAATGAATTCCTAATTGAAGGAGAGAAAAAAAAAATAAAAACGAAAAGAAGCCATAGGAAGTGAAAAAGAAAAGAGCAGATAAAGAAAATGTCGATGGAAAGGCAGTCTTCCATTGAGAAGTAGACCCAATGGACGTTGAGGAGAGCTCCCGTTAGCAGGATATGCCCCTACACTTGATCTGGAGGATGATGAAGGGGAGATAGGAGGCTGACTGTACTGCCATCTGACAAACTGATTGCATTTACACAGTTTATGCACGTTTTGGCACACGGTAGACACCAGGGGTGAATGCAAAAACATACATTGTTAAACCTGAAATGCTGTGAGGTCCTACTCTCCTATAAAACAAACAGAAAAGTTGGCAAGAGTTTCAGACAGATGCACACATTGAATGAGAAATAAAGTGCAATGTGATACTTAAAAAACCATGAGTAGGGTCAGGAGCATGAAGAGTGACGGAAACTGTAAGGATAAAAGAAATTGCATTATGATGTGACAGCTGTGGGCAGGCTTCCCTGCTGTCGGCCTGAAGGTGGAATTGAGTGAGTGAGGTGGAGGTGGAGGAGAGGCTGCCGGTAATGGAGAGAGCAGTTATCGTTGGCTCTTTAACACTTGTTCCCTAAGGTCAAAGAAGTTATGTTCAAAGCCATATATTTTTAAAACTAATCACATTTGACTTTAAAACATTCTAAAAATCTTTTTAATATGTGCTTTAGAAAATAAAGTTCAAATCAAATATACACCATTGACCTGTGAAGTTCTCATGTCATCTTTCCTCATGATGGTAAGAACTTAAGCATAATTTTTGGGTAGAAAGACTGCGAGCACTTATGACTTATTTTAAGAGTAGTTAAGAGGGATTCTAAATTTTTTTAAAGCAAATATTTTCCAATGGATTTTGAAAACAAAAGGACAAATTTCAGAAAAAAGCTACTGCCACACAACCTTACTACATGATATTTTATGTCTTACTACTTGCATTTAAAAGCAATCTAATTTTGAGGAAAATTCCATGCTAATTTACAATTGAATTAAGTTTTTATTTAAATAGAAATAAAAGAAATCATATATTAAATTCAGGGAGAGACTGATTATTATAAAATTACACTGTACTTTATTTGATTCAGGATTGGGATTTGAATTGTCAAGAAATTTTTAAAAAATGAGACTACATTTGCAAACAAGATTACATTTTGCAAACAAGCAAAAAGGACATACTGCTGGTCACAGGCAGAGAGGATGAGCTGGTGACAGGGCCAGGGGAGTGATTGTGTGCAGCAGGCTGGACATCCGGACCTCAGGATCCTCGCTCCACCATCTGCTGGGCAAGTCCCCTGGTCTCTCTGTGCCTTCTTAGCTTTTCATCTGTAAAACAGAGACAATAGTGCCTAGTTCATACAGTGGTTATGAGGATTGAATTAAATGTAGGGTTCATGTGGGGGAATGCTTGATACACAATATGTCTTAAATAAGCACTGGTCACTATCAGTGCCACTCCCATGCTGGGTAGGGACTGGGAAGTTGGAGAACAGAGTGGTGAAATAGTGACGGCAAACATTAATTACCCATCAGCTGTAGGACAGGTCGGTGAGAGGTGAAGTTCACCAGCAAATGTAAACCCTGGTTCATCACACACACACACACACACACACACACACACACACACACACACACACAGTTTTTCTATAAAGACACAAAGGGAAAAATTAAAAGATGTATTAATAAAAACATTTAAAAAATCATTTTGGAAAGATTATAAAATTATTTTCCAAATAGAGAACAATTTGGACACAAGTTAAAGGCTTCTAACAGAGAACAAAATTGTGTTTTCATAAATGTAAATATTGGTGAACTTTTATTTATCTATAGATTTTGACACAATCTCTACTTTTGGGCATCAGGTTTTTTCCAGTGATTTTAGTTTTCATTATTTATTCCATAAAAGGGATGCTTCCCCGAAAGTTATGCTTAGGCCCATCTTGCCACATAATGAACATTTTTTCTCTTCCTTTGTAAAAAAAAATGGACACAAATTTTTATTACAAATTTATGAAGTAAGTGGAACAAAGTGGAGGGAAGCAGAAAGAAAGACAAAGGATGAAGGAGATAGAGTGGAATGGAAGAAATGATTGAATGTGCACATTACACAGTAGAAATGGTCTCCTCAACGTCTAAAGAGATTTCAAGTGAATCCAGAATAGCAAGCTAAAAATAGCTTTGAAAGTTAACTGGCCACTGGGTAAAATAAATACTTAGGATATCAATTAAAGCAGCAACAGAATGAATTATGTGTGAACCAAGTGAAATTTGTCTTGAATGAAAGGCTCTGAAGGTAATTAAAATGCAATTAAAGCCTGCTGTTTGAACAGGAGTAGTGGCCTTTATTTCTGAAAAGTTAGAAGGGAGTATAAATAAACAGCTTGATTTGAGATTTAATTTCAATTTTAGCATGACCTTTGTTAGAGTCCTGTCTGAGATAGCATCCCATGAAGGGAGGGCACAGCACTGAATGATCAGAACAGGGGGACTAGGAAACCAGTACACTGATATTTGGAAAGGGAAGCAGGGGTGAAGTTAATATGAAAAATTAAGAGGTTGGGGGAAGCTCCTGTCCAAGTACTACTACAATTGACCTCTAATCAATGGGGGTTTAGGGGCACCAACCCCCTGCAGTGGAAAATTCATGCATAATTTTCATTCCCTGAAGCTTACCTACTAATGGCCTACTGTGGTATATAT
>NW_024412442.1:380989-474668 GCF_014898765.1 Herpailurus yagouaroundi
GTGGTATATATATATATATATATATATATATATATATATATATATATATATATATATATATATACACTGTGGTATACTGTATGCTTACAATAAAGTAAATGAGAGAAAAGAAAATGTTATTGAGAAAATCATAAGGAAGAGAAAATGCAATTTACAGGATGGTGCAGTATTTATAGAAAAAATCTGCATATAAGTGAATCTGCACAGTTCAAACACATGTTGTTCAAGAGTCAACTGTCTTAACTAAAGTAGGCAAATCATGTTTCTTATTATGTCTTGACGTTTGCTTTTTTCCTCATAAGTTTAGCCACGCCCATACTTTACAGCTGATTTAATAGCTAGGGAGAGGAAAATTGTTACCAGATTCCTAGAAACAGCCTTTTTGGATTTAGAGGATCCTTAGTTCCAAATCCAATTACAGGAAGTGTATCATCTGCTTTAAGAAAGACATTGAGAAAGAAAAGCATATGTGAAAAGGCAGGGCTGTTATGTTCCCGAGACGCCCACTCACCAATATTCTTAAGGGCACTGCCAAGGTGGAAAGGCTGAAGACAGGTGAGCTGAAGTTAAGTGGATATTAAAGTTGTAAAACTCGAAGCCATAGTCCTCCACCTGGATCAATAAAATAGTTGATGTACAGTGTTGAAATAGTTATGGGTTTCCAAAAAACCTTGCTTCAAATTTCAACCTTGAGGTTTAGGACAATTTGGGAGTGAAAAACATGTTTGAAGTTGTGATATTTCACTTGTTTTTCACATGCATCTACCTGGTAAAAAGACCTGAGCACTCTCTCTTAAAAAGAACAGAAGATAATTCCATTTTTTCTACTGCTTTTTTTTTCTTAGTATAATTCTTTGTCTCCTAAAGTCTGATTTATCTGATTAACATTCAATCTGATCCAATTTCGTTCAAAGACCTAACTTTATCTTCCCAAGTCTCCAATATGGACAGTAGGCAGGCTTTATACAATGAGTGCACAAGGCTTTGTTCTTTCGTAATATCTTACCTATAAGTCTTTAAAGAGAACCATGTTCCTTTCCTTCTGGGCTACGATTCTAAGCAATTTAATATTTTCTATGTGTTTGTCAGTACAAATAACAGTGTCTCCATGTTGCTGGTTTTAAAATGCATGTGCATAGTCATGAGGAATAATGGCCTTGAGATTGCTAAAGGTTTGCTTCTTAAAAAACAAATTTATTATGCCTCTTGTTCATTTCATCTTGGAAGAAATGGATAAGGTAATTCTAAGAGAAAAGATAGTGTAAACATTACTGGATGTGAGTGGGTGCGAGGATAATATGTAGTAGGTCAAATAGAATAAACCCAAGGAGAACCCACAGTGAGAGCTCTATATTAAGGCATTTGGGGTGGCTTTGCATAGCACATCTGTATGTATAAGGTCTGAGGGGAGAAACTAATGATGGAGGTGGTTATAAATCAATTAGGTAATGAGAAATAACTAAGTTGAAAATTCTGTCCTACGGTTGGCATATCCAAAGTCAAATGATGTGTGATCCTCGAGCTCAAGAGGTTTACTACCTAATGGATATTCAGATGCTTTATTTTTTTTTTATTTTTTTATTTTTTGATATTCAGATGCTTTAAACACAGACACACAAGATGTAAGAAGTGCTGTGCATTGAGGGAGGACACAGTTCTAAGGTATGTTTACAGGTAGCTCATCCACTGTGTATATGACAGTCTTCACAGAGAAAGTATAGTTTTGGATGAATTTTGAAGAGTGGACAGTAGTTTATCATGCAGAGGAAAATGAGGGGCATTCTTAATGGGACATAGGAAAACCAGAAGGCATTCAGGAAATTAGTATCTGGTATGATGGAGGAGGAGTTGCAGCAAAAGGATTAAAGCTGGAAGGGTTGGACACCCACATAGGGCTGGGAGTAGTGCCTGCTCCCACCCATGGGTGCAGATCCCTCAAACTTCATAGGGTATTGATGTGAGTGCACAGAAGGGGCTTGCGCAGGAGAGGGGAACAATTGTCCTGGACTGATCAGTGCTCTGGTTGCAATGAAGGACCTTAAAAACAAAATCCAAGAGATCAAACCAATTCTAATAACTTAACTGTTTCACAGAACAAAGATCACGAATATTTATGTTATCAGACAGAGGGCCAATTCTGAACTCAGGTTGGACTGCTCACCACTTGAAAAGCAATATTTGAGAGACAAGTGATGGTGCGCAAGGCAAGTTTGCTTTATTCAGGAAGCCAGCAACCTGGGAAGAAGGTGGACTAACGTCCCAAAGACCATCTTCCTGTCCAGATGAAGCAAAGGGGTTTGTTTATTATTTTTTAAAAATATAACTTATTGTCAAATTGGCTAGCATACAGTGTGTACAGTGTGATCTTGGTTTTGGAGGTATATTCCTGTGGTTCATCGCTTACATACAACACCCAGTGCTCATCCCAACAAGTGCCCTACTCAATGCCCATCACCCATTTTCCCCTCTCCCCCACCGCCCCCACCAACCCTCAGTTTTTTTCTCTGTATTTAAGAGTCTCTTGTGGTTTTCCTCCCTCCTTTCTATTTGTAACTATTTCCCCCTTTCCTTCCCCCATGGTCTTCAGGGAAGGATTGGGATGTGGGGGGGCAGGTGCCCAGGATGCTACTCATACGCTGATGTAACTCTGAACAGATTTTCTGGCATCTGTGACAGTTTTTTTTTTTTCAATGTGGTCAGAATTATCTTCTGGGTCCTTCACTCCTCAAGGCAGTGGTCTGAAAATCTCAAGGAAATTAGGTTATTTCTTCTATCAAGGGACTTAGGTCAGCAACCAAGGAGTGCATGGACTTGAAGCAAGGTAACCCTCAGACAAGTTGGTTTGCTGATACATTGATAGGAATATAAAAATATCCAGTGTCCAATAACATAGAATTCAGAATGTCTGGCATCCCACTAAAAATAACCCTGCATGCAAAGAAGCAGGAAATTACTGCCCTTATTGAGGAGATAAACTGATAAAGTTAAGCCAGGCTGACAAAGATTTTAGAATTAGTAGGCATTAAAAGTTATTGTAACTGTAACCCATACTTCCAAAAGTTAAATTGAGATATGGAATATATTAAAGTTTAAAATTTTAAAAATTTAAATTTTTAAAAATAAAAAATTGAACTTCCAGAGACAGAAATACAATGTCTGAGATGAAAGATCCACTGGATGATAGGATTAACAACAGATTAGATTTTGCAGAAGAAAGTATTAGTGAACTTGAAGGTTTAGTCATAGAAATGATCCCAAATGAAACAAAAAGAGCAGAGGATGTATTTGCTTTATAAGGTGACTTCAATAAGTTACCAAAAGCTCACTTCTATTGCCCTTGATAAAGTCTCTGTGTTGATCTAAACAAACATTTTTTTTTTTTTAATAGGCTTTATACACAACATGGGAGTTGAACTCACGACCCTGGAATCAAGAGTTGCATGTTGACTGATAGCCAGGCAACCCATCCAAAAGTTCACTTCTAGAGGTCAGAGGTCAAAAATCAGTTTCACTGAGCCAAAATCAAGGTGTTGCTGTGCTATACTCTCCTTGGAGGATTTAGAGGGGGGAATCTCATTCCTCAGCTTTTCCAGCTTCTACAGCTATGTCCCTTGTGCCTTTCAGTGGGTGGCCCCGTCCTCACTCTTCACGACCAGCAGCAGGGCATCTTGCTTCAGTGGCCATGGTGCCTTCTTCTTCTTTGTTAAATCTACCTCCTCTTCTTTCTTGGGAAGACACTTGTGATTGCATTTAGGATTCACCCAGATGACTCAGGATGACCTCCCCCACCCCATTTCAAGTTCCTTGAATTAATCCTGCAAAATCTCTGTTGCCATATAAGGTGATATTCACAGGTCCAAATATTAGGGCCTGGATGTCTTTGGGGGCTGTCATTCAGCCCTCAGCTCACCACAAAGAATTTTAAGGTATGGCCAGGGAATATAATTGTGAGACAGCATCAGAGATACAGTACACTTGTATTTAGAGTTTGTGAAAGAGAAGAATGTGGAAGAAAAACTCTTAAAAATATAATAAGCAATTTTTCCCAAATAAGAAGCAATTGATTTCCAAATAAACTCATAAATTTAAGAAATTCAGTGACCCCAAACTGAAAGAAACATGAACAAAGCTATGCTAAAGCACATCTTAGTCAAACAGTCCAAAACAGAGAAAAATTTTTATTATTTTTATTTAAGTTTATTTATTTTGAGAGAGAGAGACAGAGAGAGAGAGCTCATAGGAGGGGCAGAGAGACAGGGAGAGAGAGAAAATTCCAAGCAGTTTCCACCTGTCAGCTTAGAGCCTGATGCAGGGCTCAAACTCATGAAGTGTGAGATCATGACCTGAGCTGAAATCCAGCATTGGATGCTTAACTGACTGAGCCAACCAGCCACCCCAAGAAAGGTATTTTAAAAATGTATATTAAGAAGACATTACATCAGAAAAACAAAGATCAGGATGACAGCAAACATCTTGGTACAAACAATATAAGTGAGAAAATAGTAATGTGATATTTTTAAAGTATTGAAAGTGTGTGTGTGTGTGTGTGTGTGTATATGTGTGTGTATATATATATATATATATATATGTATATATATATATATATAGAGAGAGAGAGAGAGAGAGAGAGAGAGAGAGCCTACAATTCTGTATCCAGTAAAACGTTCTCTTTTTTTAAATATGAAATTTATTGTCAAATTTGTTTCCATACAACACCCAGTGCTCATCCCAACAGGTGCCCTCCTCAATGCCCATCACCCACGTTCCCCTCCCTCCCACCCACCCATCAACCTTCAGTTTATTCTCCGTTTTTAAGAGTCTCTTATGGTTTGGCTCCCTGCCTCTACATTTTTTTTCCTTCCCCTCCCCCATGGTCTTCTGTTAAGTTTCTCAGGATCCACATGAGTGAAAACATATGGTATCTGTCTTTCTCTGTATGACTTGTCTCTAAAGAAGACATCTGGATGGCCAACAGGCACATGAAAAGATGCTCAACGTCACTCCTCATCAGGGAAATACAAATCAAAACCACACTGAGATATCACCTCACGCCAGTCAAAGTGGTTAAAATGAACAAATCAGGAGACTATAGATGCTGGAGAGGATGTGGAAAAACGGGAACCCTCTTGCACTGTTGGTGGGAATGCAAACTGGGGCAGCCACTCTGGAAAACAGTGTGGAGGTTCCTCAAAAAATTAAAAATAGGCCTAACCTATGACCCAGCAGTAGCACTGCTAGGAATTTACCCAAGGGATACAGGAGTACTGATGCATAGGGGCACTTGTACCCCAATATTTATAGCAGCACTCTCAACAATAGCCAAATTATGGAAAGAGCCTAAATGTCCATCAACTTATGAGTGGATAAAGAAATTGTGGTTCATATACACAATGGAGTACTACTTGGCAATGAGAAAGAATGAAATATGGCCTTTTGTAGCAACATGGATGGAACTGGAGAGTGTGATGCTAAGTGAAATAAGTCATACAGAAAAAGTTCTTTAAGCAATGAAAGTACAGGGCACCTGGGGGGCTCATTCTGTTGAGCGTCCAACTCTTGATTTTGGCTCAGATCATGATCTCATAGTTTGTGAGACTGAGCCCCACATTGGGCTCTGTGCTAACAGTATGGAGCCCGCTTGGGATTCTCTCTCTCCCCCTCTCTCTGCCCCTCCTCTGCTTGCATGCTTGTGTGTTCTCATTTTCAAAATAAATAAACCTAAAAAAAGAAAAATAAAAAATGAAAGTACAATCAACTTTTTCTGAAACATACAGAAACAAAAAATATTCACTACCAACATACCTATACAATAGGAAATCTATTAGAGTGAAGAAAAAATTATAATGGAAATGTGGATGTACACAAAGGAAGAAAGAGCAATGGAAATGAGAGCTACATGTATAAATGTATAAGATATTTTCTTCTTTTAAAAACTTCTTTAGAGAACAGACTGCTTAAATAAAAATGATGGTGTTGTGATATGGGATTTATAACGCATGTTAAAGTAAGATGTGTTAGGGACATTGGAGGTATGTCCCTGAAAGGTTATGTGGTGCACATGAAGGGGCATAACACCACTTGTAGGCTGACCCTGATGTACACTGTAAACCCCAAAGCAACAATTAAATTAAGAAAGAAAAGAAGTGAACCTAACTGACATACAAAGGAGAAAAACTATAATAACAATATTATCCAATTAATCCAACAGAAGGCAGGAAAAGAAGAAAAAGGGAACAAAGATTAGAAAGAACAGTGAGAAACAGAAAACAAGGTGATAAATTTGAATACTGAATATAGTAATATCAATAATTACAGTGAGTGATATGATCTCTATATGCCGATTACAAAATAGGTTGTTAGAGTCGATAAAAAGTAAGATACAACTTCATGCCGCTTGTAGTAAACATACATCAAATATATAGATGCAAATAGACTAAAACTAAAAGGACAGAATACTGTGCTGATACTCATCAATATAAGTTGCAGTGCTATCTTTATATCAAATTAGATTTCAAAGAAAATACTTTTATCAGAGTTAACAAAATCATTTCATAATGAGAAAAAGGCCAGTTCATCAAGAAGATATAATATTCCTAAGTGTTTATGCATCTAATAATAGAGCTTCAGAATACATGAAACAAAAAATAGGTAAAACTGCAAGGAGACATAGACATATTCACAATCATTCACAATCAGTTGAAAATTGCAATACCATTATTTCAGTAACTAATAGGTTGACAAGACAGAAAATCAGTAAGAATATAGTGGATAGAAAATCAGCAAGAATATAACAACATGATCAATTAAGTTAAAGATGTAACAATACCATCAACCAAGTTGACCAAATTGACTTTTATAGAATATGCCACCCAAAAACAGAAGAATACAGTTTAAAAAAAATTTAAATGGACTTTTCCAAAGTTGATCATATTCTGGGTTATAAAATAAATTTCAATGGAGTTAAAAGGATTAAAATCATGCAGGTGTATTCTCTCACACCAGTGGAATTAAATTAGAAATCATTAACAGAAAGATATCTGGGCAAACTCCAAATATTTGAAACTAAATTACACAATTGTAGATAACACTTGGGACAAAGAAGAAATCAAAAGTAAATTAGAAAGTATTTCAAACTGAATGAGAATGAAAACTCAGTATATAAAAATTTGTAAGATACTACTAAAGCCATACTTATGGAAAATTTATGGAAACAAATATCTGTAATAAAAGAAAAGAGTCAAGTTAGTTAACTCATTTTCCACATTAAGAACCTAGAAAAGAGAACAATTAAGCTCAAAATTAGTTGAAGAAAGGAAATAATAAAGATGGGAATGCAAATCAAGGAAATCTGAAAGCGTAAACACAACAGAGAAAATGCATAAACCATCAGCTGGTTCTTTGAGAAGACCAATTGAAAAATCTCTAACCTGACTGATCCTGAAAAAAAGAATACACAAACTATCCATTTCAGGATGAGAGAGGTGATACCACTAGAGATCCTGTAGAAATGAAAAGGATTTTAAGGGAATACTATGGATAACTGTATGTCAATAAATTTAACAGCTTAGAAAAAAGGAACAAATTCCTTGTGTGATGCAAAATGAGCTCTCACAGAAACAGATAACCTGGATTGCTCTCCATCTATGAAAGAAATTAAATTGTAGCTTTTTTAAAAAAAATTAACTTTATTCATTTTTTAGAGAAAGAAAAAGAGAAAACAGCAGAGGAGGGGCAGAGAGAGAGGGAGACAGAGAATCTGAAGCAGGCTCCACATTGACAGCATAGAGCCTGATGCAGGGTTTGAACTCATGAACCATGAGGTCGTTACCTGAGCCAAAGTGGTATGCTTAACCCATCGAGCCATCCAGGCATCCCTAAAATTATAGCTTTTAAGTTTTCCTACAAAAAGAACTCCCCTTCCAGAAAGCTTCACTGGTGAATTCTATCAAGCACAATAGTGGAAAAAACACCAGCATTGCAAAACTCATACAGAAGAAAGAAGGGAATATTTCCCACTCATTTTGTGAATCCAGGAATTACCTGGACACAAAATCAGCCAATGACACTGTAAGAACACTGCAAACCAATATTCCTCATAAATGAGAATGAGAAATTCTAAAGAATATTTTTGCAATTTGAATCCATCAATATGGATATCCATCAATATACTTCATGACCATTAGAATTTCCACAAGAAATGCAAAATTTGTTTAACATTTGAAAAATCAGTCAATATATTAATTATAACAAAAAACTAAAAAAGAAAAATCATGTGATCATCTCAATAGAAAAAGCATTCAAAAAATTATTCATTCTTGAAAAAAAACTCACCAAATAGGAGTATAAAGGAACTTATTCAAGTTGATGAGGCTATATTGAAAACCTACAGATAACATGATACTACACGGTGAAAGCATAGATGCTTTATCCCTAAGATCTAGTATAAAATGAGGATGTCCCTTACTAATCTACTTCTACTCAGTATTCTACTGGAAGTTCTAGATAGCAATAAGTTCAGAAAAATAAAACGTATTCAAATGGAAGAGAAATAGGTAAAATTATCTTTATTCACAGATGACATGATCGTCTCTGTAGCAAGTCTGAGGGAATTTTCAAAACAAAAGATTTCCAGAGCTAATGGGTGAGTTTACCAATGAAGCATCATAAAAGATTAACATGAAATGGAATATGAAATACTTAGAGATGAATTTGAGTAAAGAGTGAAAGTATCATGCAATGGAAATTACAAACTATTTCCGGAAAAAACTGGGAAATATAAAGTGTTCATGATTCAGAATATTTATTACTATTATTAAAGTTTCAAATCTCCCCAAATTAATCTACATACTCAAAACAATTTCTTTTTTTTTAATTTTTATTTGTTTTTGACAGAGAGAGAGACAGAGCATGAGCAGGGGAGGGGCAGAGAGAGAGGGACACACAGAATCCGAAGCAGGCTCCAGGCTCTGAGCTGTCAGCACAGAGCCCGACGCAGGGCTCAACCTCACAGACAGCGAGATCATGACCAGAGCCGAAGGTGGATGCTCACCCGACTGAGCCACCCAGGCGCCCCCAAAACAATTTCAGCCAAAATCCCATTGTTCATAGCCAAATAATGGCAAGAGTCCAAATGTCCATTGACTGATGAATGGATGGAGCTAGAATGTATTATGCTAAGTGAAGTAAGTCAGTCAGAAAAAGTCAAATACCATATGATTTCACTCATACATGGAATTTAAGAAACAAAACAGATGAACATAGTGGGACAAAGAGAGAGGGAGAGGCAAATCATAAAGCAGACTTTTAAAACAATGTTTAGTTACTTTTGAGAGAGAGAACATTAGCCCAGGGGACAGGCAAATAGAGAGGGGGACAGAGGATCCCAAGGAGGCTCTGTGCTGACAGTAGTGAGCCTGATGCGGGGCTCAAAGTCATAGACTGTGAGAGCATGACATGAGCTGACGTAGGATGCTTGACCAACTGAGCCACCCAGGCATCCCAAGATGACTCTTAACTATAGAGAGTAAACTGGGGGTTACTGGAGGAGAGGTGGGTGGGGGATGGGGGAAATAGGTGATGGGGATTAAGGAGGACACTTGTAACGCGCACCAGGTGATGTACAGAAGTGTTGAACCACTGAATTCTACTCCTGACACTATTACATTGTTTGAAAACGAACTGGAATTTAAGTAAAAACTTGTGGGATGCCTGGGTGGCTCAGTCGTTCAGTGTCCAACACTTGACTTCAGCTCAGGTCATGATCTCACAGTTCATGAGATTCTCTCTCTCCCTCTCTGCTCCTTCCCATTCTCTCTCCCTCCCTGTCTCTCCCTCATAACAAATAAACATCCAAAAAAATAAATAAAAGCTTGAAGGAAAAAAATCCCATTGTTAGGTACTAGGAAACGCAAATTAAAAGTATGGATTGTACCAAACGCCATCCAGGATGTGAAGCAGCTGGAACCCCCTTGCACTCTGGACAGTGCACTCAGTGAAACAGTGTCATCACTTGGAAAACTGGCAGTTTCTTAAAAAGTTGAATGCATCCTTACCATATGATCCATCCGTTCCACTCCTGAGAGCTTGTGCTTAAAGACGTGTATGTAATGTTATAACTGCTTTGTTGTTAATAGTCAAAACCAAAACAACCCAAATGTCCAGCAAGGGGTGAGTGGATGGCTGAACTGTGGTATAGCATAGTATCAAACCCTATTCAGCAGTAAACACAAGGGAGCTTCTGCTACATGCTCCAACACGGAAGGGTCTCAAAACATTCGCATGAAGTGAGAGAAGGCAATATGCTTTAGAAAGTGTGTAGTGTATGGTTACCTTTTTGTAAACTTCTGGGATATGCAAACTAATATTTAGGGACTGACAGCAGACCAGTGTCTGCTTGGGGATAATAAGGACAAGCAGGGGTGGGTGGAGAGTTACTAGGAGCAAGAGGAAATTTGCAGTGGTAATGGATGTTTAATATGTTGGTTGTGGTCATGGTTTCATGGTGTTTGCACATGTTGAAGCTCATCACATTGTATACACTAAAGTGTGATTAATTGTATATGAATTATTTAAATCAACACAACTATTTTATTAATAAAATAATCCTCGGAGGTGGAAAGTAATTATGCTTAAAAATCTGAAGTAAGCCATTGCCTTCTACATGCCATTCTTGCACAAGGGGCCATGCTAATCTCTGAATCGATACAATTTTTAGTATATGTACAGCCGACGTGAGCACAAGCCGTTGCTTTTTAAAGACATTACAATATGTCTGTTTGTAAACCTTCCTATAATTATAGATGCATAAAAAATGAAAAAGCTATTCTATTCAGGGCCTGAATTTCTGCTAATACTGCATTGGAGGTACAAATACATTATTTAATAATGAAGTAAAGTAGAGGTGAAAACAGAGGTTGGGGATGCAAAGCATGCTAATTCAAAATATAGTTTTGACATTTAGTTGAGATAAATATCTTTCCTTCTGCATCTGTACCAAATTGAAAATTGATGAGGACATTGGTGAGGACACCTGAAGACATTTATGGGAGTTGAAATCTAAAAGTAAAGAGGCAAAGTATCAGTGATTTATGAACATAGTCTGTTTCAGTAAAAGGAAAGTGAATTTTAAAAATCTCAAGCATATACCTTGGTAAATAATTTCAAAGTATAAAATTGACTCCATGAGCTAAAAATTGGCCAAAAAGAAGCATAAAACTCATATTTAGGAAAAGCTATAAGGACAATCAGTCCCTTTGTTGTAAGTAAAACTTTATTCCTTTTCATGCATTCATTTTTATTTGACTTGATGTGTTTTGAAAAATCCTTATAAATGGATTTTCATCCAATGTCATTTCAATCACTTCCTTCAAGAATCTGTTTCTTAAATTTACAGTTTTTTTTTTAATTTTTTTTTTCAACATTTATTTATTTTTGGGACAGAGAGAGACAGAGCATGAACGGGGGAGGGGCAGAGAGAGAGGGAGACACAGAACTGGAAACAGGCTCCAGGCTCTGAGCCATCAGCCCAGAGCCCGACGTGGGGCTCGAACTCACGGACCGCGAGATCGTGACCTGGCTGAAGTCGGATGCTTAACTGACTGCGCCACCCAGGCGCCCCTAAATTTACAGTTTTTGATGTCAATAGAATCACGATTTTAAATTTGGTTCTTAATTTTATATACTCAACCATACCTCATCCACTGACGAGATTTTAAAAAGATTTTTTAATGTTTATTTATTTTTGAGAGATGGAGTGAGCAGGGAAGGGGCAGAGAGAGAGGGAGAGAGAGAGAATCCCAAGCAGGCTCTGCCCTATCAGCCTGACACACAGAGCCCCACATGGGGCTCAAACTCATGAACTGTGAGATCCTGACTTGAGCCAAGATCAAGAGTCGGATGCTTCACCAACTGAGCCCCCAGATGACCCTTATCCACTGATGCTTTTAGACATGCTTTGGCATTTACACTTTTCTGATGTCATCTACTCAGTGGAACCACATTGTCTATGCTCCCAAAAGCATGACCTTCTCCCTGTGGCTACCTTCCTTTGGGCTATTTCTCTGTTAACGCACAACCTAACTTATGTGGTGTGTGTGTGTGTGTGTGTGTGTGTGTGTGTGTGTGCGCGCACGCGTGCGTGTGCGTGTGTGTGTGTTTTCTCTCCCTCCCTCATGGTGAAATTAAATGTGGTAAATGTCAAACACTAAGTTGATTTCTTGTTGGTAGCTTAATAAAAATATTTAGTAGGGAAAGATAAGAAGAGTAATAAGAATGATCTTGATTCCTCTGCCAGTCAGTATTTGCAGCTTACTTTTTACCACTAATGGGCTGCATTTTGAATGATCTTCATTTTTAGTGACTCTCCATATTACCCTTGAGAAACAAACCATCACCATTTCTTTATATTAATCAACAGGTCTTCTGTCTTCTAAGACTTTCTGCAATGCATATAGAGACCAAGATCGCATTCAAAGCAAGTTGTATTTGCTTCCTAAGTGACAAGATAACTACTCCGTGGTGCTTCTGCTGTGTGTTAACAACAGATCTGGGTGGTAGCTTAGGGGCAAGGATGAGGAAGGACATGACAACAGGTGGTCAGTAAAATATGTATTTATTCATTAGCCTCCCACAAAATGTCAGTCAATACGCATCTGAAATGAAGTCAAATATTACTCAGGAGTGTGGTGTCATGATAATGGAGTGAGGGCTAGACCAGTAGGTCTTTTCTGAAGTGATCTTTGTGCAGTGTTCCCAGGAGCTGGAGGCAGACCCAGGAGCACAGGGCCAGGGACAGTTGAAAGCTGTCTGGGAGACCCCGCTTCAGGCTCACAGTCTACACTGGGACATGAAACAAGCTTGAGTTTCAGTATAATTAAGTTTGACTTTCTCAGTACATTGTGTTAGATAAAACTATGTCTTATGTAACTGTTCTTTTCCTCGTGTTACAGAAGTAGATTCTGAGTGAAAGTGCTTTCAATCTAACCATGTGACCAACAGCCAATGAGCTAAACTAAATTTACTCCTAAGTTGTGACCAATGAGGAGGCTGTAGAGACCACGAATATGTGCTACATAAATGAACTGACTTGCCAGACTAGCTCATGAACTAGTCTAGGTGGAAAAATTTCTTCTTCTGACTCATTGGCATGGTCCATAAGAAAGTACTAAGGTTTTTCATAAATTGTGCTCTAATACGTTTTGAAGGGATTCCACCATACCTCATTAGTTTATTTGGATGTTCTGAACATTTCTCGGGAGAGAAGTGGTTTCTGTTTCAACCAAAGTCAAGAAATTGCTACAACAATACACTTAATCACGGTTTTGTTACTTAGTGTAACAAGCTCTTCCAGTCTGGAAGAGCTGTGGTCACTTCTAAATGAACAAAGGGCATTTGGCATTTTTTATCAGTTATTTCAGACATCACTAAAGGATTGACTTGATCTCTGTGACTTGGGGTCTACTTTGTCATCTGCTCTTACTTCTGTGCTATTCTGACCCAGTAAACCATAGCGGTTGCAGCTTTGCATCCTCTGCGAGGTTGGGCCAGTGAGAGCTCAGTGTTCTCATCTCTGAGACCAGACGAGAATGTGAGTTCACAGGGTAGTCAGGAAGGATAACAATGGGGAAATGTGTGTAAAGCACTGCTCTTATCTTCTCATCTCTTAACTTGGATGCTGATTTGCCAAATATGATTTCTTGGATAGCTCTTCCTTAAACTTTCAACTGACCCGTATCTGTGTATTTGTGGTTCTTTGGCACTGGCTTCATTGACTTCCATACAGCCATTGTATAAACAAGGTAAAACCTACAATGTTTGGGTAACGTTTGGAATAGAAAATTTTCTACTTGTCCCGTTACTTTTCCTAGGATTAATTTAGTCATTAAAGGATAATTTACTTTGAGTGGCGTATTCCAGAGTCTTCTGGATAAAGGGCTAGAACTGGAGAACAGGGCATTTTTTTTTGCTCCACATGTATTCCAACTAATGAAGTGGTGGAGAGATCAGTGCCTTGTCACTGTGTAACATCAAGGACTAATGCTAGTGAATGATCCTTCCAATGCTCAGGATTCAAATACACATGAGTACTTTTTTTTTTTCCTGAGAGATATCTCTGGCTTACCTGACTTGGTTAGTTTTATAGGCTTCATGGTTTCTTATCATTAGTCCTTCCTTTCCTTTCCTATATCAATATCCAACATAACGTCAACAAAATTTAGATGCAAACTATTTGTGCACTCATGAGATAATGTGTTGATCAATTGAAAGGGAGGGATATTAGTACCTGCATTTGGTACCAATGCACATATTAAGAGTTTGTGGAATTATATTTCAGATTGCTATCTAGTATATTTAAGAGTAAACTGTATGTGAGGCAATGATTCTTTTGAAACAAGAAAGTAAGGATTATTTGGTTATCTCATTTCTGACAGAAGATTTGCCTGATAGCCCATCATACTGTATAGTAACACAATCTGATGATTCAAAATGAGCATTTGAACCTTTTAACATTCCCTCAAATGAATACATAAACACACACACACACACACACACACACACACACACACACACACACACGATAGATTAGAGAAACTGAAAGTGAGTGTCTCTGTTCAACATGATCTTGGTAGCTGTCTCATTCCCGGCTTACAGAAGGACATCTCTTAGCTGGGTTAATGACTACACGTCTCACTCATGTGCCAATCATTCTCACAGAAGCCTGTGCACTTGTCACCCCTTCTTACCAATATGTCCCTTCCTACATCACCTTCCTCACTGGGGAGAAAGATTGTCTTGGAAGAAACTAGGTGATCAAGCTTAAAAAGAAAGTAAACAAAATACAAATTCTAGTTCAGGATTAAGTAAGTTAATTAATGATAGACACAATAGGCATTTGTTAAATACATTGAATAAAATAAAAGTGACATTAATATTTTCATATTTTTTCAGAATCAAATTAACCCCTTTGTATTACTAGATATTTCAGGGATAAAGCTTAGGTGTAAATAATGCCCTGCAAGTCCCTGAAGCTTAGGAGCACTGGTGAAAAAAGGAAAGGTCTTTCTTTTCCATAATGATAAAAATATAATGAAACATATAATACTTATATACCACCTTTTATATGCTAAAAATTTTTCTTAAGCGTTACTTTATGTAAGAACCTTGTGAGGAAGGTAGGATCATCTCCAAGGTACAGATGAGAAACTGAAGCACAAAGAAATTGAGAAACTCATACAGATGATAAGTGGAAGAACTTCTCCAAAGTTTGTATCTTAATATTAACATTTATTCCAAATAAAATTATTTGCAGTATATGTGGGAGTATCCTTTATGAAATTAATATATATATTTTCTTTTATTCATTCCAGAAATACTAAACATTCACCATGTACCAGAAATTGTATAAAGTCTTGAAGCTGCAGTGCTAAACAAGATAGATATAGTTTGTGTGTTCACATAGTTCATAATGTAGTTGAAGAAATTTAAAATTTGAGCCCCTACTTAGATATACACCACCTCCAGATATGGTCACTGATGATCATTAATGGCGATTTTTAGGGACCAGTGTTGAAGGGCATCTCTTTTCTCCCTATCCAATCTCACTTTCTCCTCAAGACTTTGACCTAATATTTAGACTATTCCAATATTTCTTCCTTTGCATTTACTTATTGTAAATTTCAGTTATCTGATACCTCCTTGTATCATGTCAACATTGTCTAATATTGTTATCTGAAAGCTTTATGCGTAAAGCTGTAGCTTTGTTGGAGGTAAGGATGATATTTTATGCTTCTTCACTGTTCTCTCTCCACGTATCAGAATAAATACTAGAAATTTAATTAGGTTGTGGTGATGGTGACATCTTAAGTTAGTGACGCAGTGCCTTCTCTATTTTGGACTGAAGTGAATTAAGTTATAATTATTTTTGCAATGGGAATCTTCTTAATGTGATTTTTGCAACAGTATCAATGAAAGAAAAATCTAGTTAACAAATTTTAATTTATTATTATGATCATCACCCAACATGTATTAATATGCCTTTTTTTGAGAGATAAAGAGAGAGCATGAGCAGGGGAGGGACTGAGGGAGAGAGAATCCTTAATAGGCTCCACACCCAACACAGAGACCAACATGGGGCTCGATCCCACAACCCTGGGTCATGACCTGAGCAGAAATCGAGTCAGACGTTCAAATGACTGACCCACCCAGGCACCCCAACATGCTTTTTTTTTTTTAATTTTTTTTTTCAACGTTTATTTATTTTTTGGGACAGAGAGAGACAGAGCATGAACGGGGGAGGGGCAGAGAGAGAGGGATACACAGAATCGGAAACAGGCTCCAGACTCTGAGCCATCAGCCCAGAGCCTGAGGCGGGGCTCGAACTCACGGACCGCGAGATCGTGACCTGGCTGAAGTCGGACGCTTAACCGACTGCGCCACCCAGGCGCCCCCCCAACATGCTTTTTAAGAAAAGCAAATATACAGATTTAAAGCCACGGTTCTCTTATTAATTAAATTGTGGAGATACTTTCTAGTATAATTTGGCTATTAGGATTTAGGGTATAAATTAAGCATTTGCATTCCAATAAGGCCACAAATGTCCTTTCTTGTACACAAAGGGACAGATAAGACAATAAAGTAAGACACAAGAAAATCCTTGCAATGAAACATGTACTTGAGAAACTAAAAATGTGCGTGTCATGAAAGGCACTATGATGTTGAAGGTTCCAACTAAGTACCCTCTGCCCAATTGGTCCACCTGTTATTTTGCATCTTTTAAAAGTAATTGGTGATATATATTCTATTTATTTTTATGCTGGATTATGTGACCAGAGGGCAGACGAGCAGGGAGACTTGGTCATCATGTCCGTGATTGCTTGGATCTTGAACTCCATCTCCATGCTGCCCCACCTTGTTCAATTTACTGCTGAGGGAACGACCAGCTGTGAGTATCTGGTTTGACCGCAGACCTGCTCAATGCCTTGGGAGCGGACCCCATGCCAGTCTTAATAAAAAGCACACTGCTTCTGGGGCTCATGTTAGAGTAGCCATAAATTGACAAAAGGAACCTTGTGCTGCAAACAGACCATATATATTCTATATCTGAATAGATTCACATGATGGGATTTTAAAAGTAAGATTCACATGTGAATCTATTCAGATACCTAATATTGAGGCATTACTCACTGACACCCTAATTCATAATTGAGGCCCTTCATAAAGAAGTTTCACCCACTGATGAATAGTGTGGAGAAAAGAGTGAGAGACACACAAAAAGGATCCACAACTTTTTACAATAAGAAACATCCATGTTAGACTATAACAAAAACATATTTTACAACTCATATTTTGAGCTTTTATCAAAAGCTCATTTTATGTTATTTATAGTTTATTATATGTATTTGTACTTAAGTCAACCTTTGCTCTTAATCCCTAGCACCGGTTTCCCCCATTCTCTCACCCACCTCCCCTCTGGTGACCACCAGCTTGTTCTCTGTATTTAAGAGTCTGTTTTTCTGTCTCCTTTTCTTTGTCCATTTGTTTTGTTTCTTAAATTCCACATAGAAGTAAAATTATGTGGCATTTGTTTTTCTCTGACAGACTTATTTCACTTAGCATTCACTTAACATTATACCCTCTAGAGCCTAGATCCATCCATATTGTTGCAGTTGGCAATATTTTATTCTTTTTTATGGCTATACACACACACACACAACATAAGATATATATGTATACACACACACACACAGCACAGTCAGGTTTTCTTTTTTTAGTAATAAATTTTTTTTTACATTTATTTATTTTTCATAGAGACAGAGCACAAGTGGGGAAGGGGCAGAGAGAGAAGGAGACACAAAATCCAAAGCAGGCTCTAGGCTCTGAGCTGTCAGCACAGAGCCCATCACAGGGCTTCAACTCACAAACCGTGAGATCATGACCTGAGCCAAAGTTGGACTGACTGAGCCACAAAGGTGCCCCCTTTTTAAGTATTTTTTATATTTTCAGTTTGTTCATTTATTTTGAGAAAGAGAGAGAGAGAGAGAGAGAATGGGCAGGGGAGGGGCAGAGAGAGAGGGAGAGAGAGATTCCCAAGCAGGCTCCACACTGTCAGCACAGAGCCCAACACTGGGCTCTAACTCATGAACCCAGAGATCATGACCTGACCTGAAACCAAGAGTTGGATGCTTAACTGACTGAGCCATCCAGGCCTCCTGGTTTCAGGTTTTCTTTCTTTCTTTCTTTCTTTCTTTATTTTTTTTTGTATATGTATGTTTGTGTTTTGTTATCTTCTATATCTATCGGGATTATATGGCTACAAGTGACTGAAAACATAAAATATCCAGGGCTAAACAATACAGAAATGCCTTTCAGTTTTACATATATAAAATTTTATAGTAAGAAATTTCATATTGGTGCAAAGAATGCATAATCATTAGGTATCCTCTTCTATGCTGAAAGTCACACATGATTTTTCTGCTCACCTTTTTTGGCCAGCCCTTAGGCACATTTGCTCACCTAGCTGTAAAGAACAGCCATATAACCCTACCTAATGGGGGGTGGAAGGGATATGTTTTGTTGTTGTTGTTGTTGTTTGTATGTTTGTTTGTTTGAGTGGCCCAATGCTAGGCTACAACATGTTTTTGTGTTTGCTTTTTGTTTTTGGGTTTTTTTCTACACAAAGAGGGAGAACGGATATTTGGAGATAAATCAGTCTCTGACACATAAAGTCTGGCACTCTGGACTTTCCCAGTGACATGTGGACCTCACTCATTATTCATGTGAAATCCCATAACATACCGTAGTCAAAGAAGAAAGAAAAGCCAGATAGAGAACTATTCCTTTAAGAAAGCTTAGCCCTACTTTGCTTTGCTAGCTTTATACTTCTATGGCTGATGAAAGAAAAAAAAAATCAATGGAAATGTTAAGGTTTCTGTGTACTAGTCTTGTGTTGTTGAACTTCATATAGTTGTAATATAAGGTACTCCTATAAAAAAATTAAATAACCATTCTGTCCACACATTAAAAAAGCCCGGGGGTGCCTGGGTGGCTCAGTTAGTTAAGTGTCCAACTTCGGCTCAGGTCATGATCTCGCAGTTTGTGAGTTTGAGCCCCGCATGTGGCTTTGTGCTGAGAACTCAAAGCCTGGAACTTGCTTCAGATTCTCTCTGTCTGTTCTTCTCCCACTTGAACTCTGTCTCTCTCTCTCTCTGTCTCTCTCTCTCTCTCTCTTTCGTGTCAAAAGTAAACATTAAACAAATTTTTTTTTTAAATCCTGTATCAAGTGCTTGAGTGATAAACTTGAAAACTAAGCTAAAATTTGATTTTGGAAAAGAAACATGCAACCTCAAAATTTTAGGGAAAAAGTAGTTCTCTTTTTAAAGTAAGTTACACAGAAGACAATTTGTGGCAAATGCATATAAAATTGTCTACCCTACTGGACCTCCTTCAACACTGACACCCATTTTGCCAAGAAAAAGGTCCTAATGAGGTAGAGAATAATTAATCACAAACTACATTAATATGAACTAAATGTCCATACTTTCTAAAAAATTAACTGAGGAAGTGAGGAAAATATTAATGTAATATATAATGCAAGTGTGACTTCCTGTCTTTGGAAATTTAAGACATTATAGTCTGTTACAAAAGGGAAATGGGTGATGGGATTTTAAAAGCTAGAGAATAAATCGACAGCCTTGTAATTTTCTGAGGGTACTAGTCAAGCAGCAGCAATTATTTTAAAAGATCATTGTGACACGTGTGGAGTCTGGGGGTACTTAGGATTTAACTGTCTGTCAATAGACAGCCCATCTGTCACATGTGAAGATGCTCTCTCCATCCAGCCTCAGCAGTGGTAATGTCTGCATTACCCAGCCCTTCTGGGCTTCCCAGCCCCACAAGGGCACGCAAACTGAGGGGCATTCAGGGGTTAGCCACAGGTGTCAACACCCCTTGAGAGATGAAGAGAGGGTCTCCCAAATCTTGAGCGCCTGGTGGGGGGGCTCAGTTGGTTAAGCATCTGACTCTTGATTTCAGCTCGGGTCATGATCTCATGGTTCATGAGATTGAGCCCCGAGTTGGGTTCTGTGCTCACAGGTCTGAGCCTGCTTGGGATTCTCTCTCTGCCCCCTCTTTCACTTGTGGTCTCCCCCAAACCCATTCTCTTTCTCAAAATAAATAAACTTTTTTTTTTTTTTTTTTTTTTTTTTTTTAAAGAGAGGATCTCAAAACCTTATCTGTGAAAACACATTTTCTCAAGGCTGGACAACTTTTAGGTGGATTAGTCAACTGCCCAGAAACTGTAAAAACAGATTTAGAAAAAAATGAAAGTGAGGATCATAGTTCTAGTGGTCTGAGGATACCACAAATCAAAGCATCATAGCGATACAGTATTTCCATACTTGAAGTCATAGCCTAAATTTCACTTTCAATTTTCCCCATGTGCTAGGTATGATAAATGCAATAATATTGAAAACCACAAATGCTTATTCTCCTTTTCAGATGGGAAATTAGGATCCAGTGATTTTCCAAACTGGGAAATTAGACAATTCTGCTTTGAATCCAGATCTGTCTGACATATAGACTCATATACATTTTTTAAATTAAAGATTTTAGATTAGAGGACACATTTGAAGACTCCTTAACAGTGAAAAGATTTAGGGGCACCTGGGTGGCTCAGTTGGTTAAACGTCCGACTTTGGTTCAGGTCATGATCTCACGGCTAGTGAGTTTGAGCCCTGCATCAGGCTCTGTGCTGACAGCTCAGAGCCTAGAGCCTGCTTCGGTTTCTGTCTGTCTGTCTGTCTGTCTCTCTGCTCCTCCCCTGCTTGTGCTCTCTTTCTCTCTCTCAAAAATAAATAAACATTAAAAAAATTAAAAAAAAAAAACAAACAGTGAAAAGATTTAGACCTGGGAACATGACTTAGGTCTCAATAACGACAAGATACCTTCTGAAGAGATGAAATTTTATCTCATTATATTTTCCCTAATTGATTTATTTCCACTTATATTTTATCCTCAAGTAACTAGCTCATGGTCTTATTGTTTCATAGGCTGGATCATTATCCAAGTACACATGGTTTTCTTGAAGCTAACTCCATGTGGTCTATTTATATTTTAGTGAAGAGTAGAGATTCTATATTGTGGGGGAATTTCTGAGCCCCTGGATCACAATAAATAAAAGACTACAAACTACTCTGGGATGATCCATTCAGGATCAACAAAGACATTAGCTTCTTGCACCTGAATGTAGTCATCAACCCCAGTCTTGGTTGTTACTCTTAAAAAAGACACATGGGGGCGCCTGGGTGGCGCAGTCGGTTAAGCGTCCGACTTCAGCCAGGTCACCATCTCGCGGTCCGTGAGTTCGAGCCCCGCGTCAGGCTCTGGCTGATGGCTCAGAGCCTGGAGCCTGTTTCCGATTCTGTGTCTCCCTCTCTCTCTGCCCTTCCCCCGTTCATGCTCTGTCTCTCTCTGTCCCAAAGAAAATAAATAAACGTTGAAAAAAAAAAAAAAGACACATGGTATTTCCCTGGGACTGGGCTTCCAGACCATTTGGGGGGCTTTTAAAGTCATGAATGATACTCCTATCATAGATGAAAAAGCTGGAAGCAATCAGATTTGTATCCAAATGTAGCAGATAAAGAACTTGAGATTATAGAAGTCTATTAACTCTGCTTGGTCACCATATTTCATGCCAGGATCATAAGGGCTTCTGAATGATTCAGGTTTTGCTTCTATGTTGGAAGAGTTTCGTGGCTTCTGCCCTGTGATGACTTTGTAACTTGAAACAAAGTAAGGTCTAAGATTTGTAGAGATGAATAAAAAATTAGCATGCTCTTAAACTCTTGGTACTTCTGAGTGCCTGGTGATGGACTCACACTTAATGATGTAGGAAAAAGCTATTCTATTTATTTTATGAATCTCCGGTATTGCCTGTGTGCAAGGGGTAGTATGGTGGAGTGGAAAATGTATAGCATCCAGACTGTGCCAATCCTGATTGGAGCCCTGGCTGTGGAATTTGGAGGCCATATGGTCTTAGGGCAGTCATGTGAGCATTCCAAGACAATTTTCTAAATCACAAATTTCCCACAATAATAACAAATACATGCATAGGGCTGTTGTGAGGGTCTAAGAAAAAATCAGAAGAGGCTGCTTTATAAATTGAAAGGAATTGTTTAAAGGTGAGCCATCTCAGCACTGGGTGGCTCGGTTGGTTAAGTACTTGACTCTTGGTTTCAGGTCAGGTCATGATCTCACAATCTGTTAGTCCAAGCCTGGCATCGGGCTCTGTGCTGACAGTGCAGAGCCTGCTTGGGATTCTGTTTTTCTGCACCCCACCCCCTGCCCCCCGCTCTCTCTCTCTTTGTCTCTCTCTCTCTCTGTCTTCTCTCTCAAAATAAATAAAATAAAATTAAATTAAATTAAATTAAAAAGTAAAATAAAGGCTAGCTGTCTCAAAGCCTTTTTCTAAAAGGGAGTAACAGTGTAAATCCAAAAAGAAAATATATTAGTGTCTTTAATTAGTAACCTTTGTTTTTCTTTTTTTGTTGTTGTTGTTGTTGTTGTTTTGTTTTTTGTTTTTTACAAATGATACTGGTAAAATCAAGGTTAACTAAGGGGAAATCTTGTGACAGTTTGCAGTACTAAGTAACATAGAAGGTAACTGTGTTGTGTACAGATTGAGGAAAGTCTACAAATATTAATTTTTGTTTATTCTCAGCATATTTAACAATAATGAAAGTTTATAGAAATAAAAAATCCCATACATATAAATTCTCCTTCACAACTGTAAGAAGAAATTCTTGTATACGTCTTGAGGCAGTCTTGTGGGTTAATATGATGGAGTAAAAAATAATGTGATTTTGCTATCCTATAGTTAAAATTTTATTTTTGTCTATTTAGCACTATAACACACACGAACTGATGGATTTATTGTCAGAAGGTTTGGTGTGTGTGACTGGTATTTTCTGACAAAATATGGGATACACAACATACATTTTTTCTTCAGAGGATGCTGGAACAGTAGAGGCACGCAGGGCTGCTGAGAGGGGGAGGCACGCTTTGTGCCTGGCAGCTGAAATTGTTGTCTATCCAAAAGACAATGTTTCCTTCCCACTGGGAAAGAATATCCTACATATTACGGTGTCAAAATGAGGATTCTAAGAAATCTGTGTTGAAGTTCCAGAAGTTGCTATCATTGTCAAGTCCTGAAAGCTACATGCTTTTCTACTACAAAGGTCAAACTGAAGCTAATATCCAAATTCCTCAGAAATATAGAAATGTTTATTAACAAAGAAACGTCCAGACTTGACATTTAAGAAATTTCAATGGATGAAATATGAGATGGGTCTTTGCAGCAACCTTCCTTACTTCTTATTTCTGCAACATACTCCTTTCCTTTAAAATAACAATTCCCGAGGTCTGTCATGGGCAATGATGTCACTGAGGCAGGAGTGCTGATCTGCAAAGGCTGCTGTGTGAACAAGCTCCAAGCTCAGGAGCACAGGGATGAACTGGTCTCTGCATAGTACAGTAACAAATGTGACACATAACATCAGTTTTGTTATGAATCAGAAAATTAATAAGCCTGTCTTAATTATTAAAATGACAATGATTACAATTCTGTTGGTAATATTTTAATGTTGCTAATGAAATTTAAAATATTTACAAATTATTACAAGGTATTTCTTGGACAATACTCAGCAGTGGAGCCAGTTAGTAGTAATACCAACAGCTGAGTCCTGTTGAACTCAAACTGTATGCCAAACTCGGTCCTGAGTGCTTTATTGGCTTAATTTATAATTGTCATATAAAATATGTTAAGGCTTTGCAGTGCATGGTTGGCTCGGTCAAGTAGGTGTCTGACTCTTGATTTCGGCCCAGGTGGTGATCTCACGGTCCATGAGTTCAAGCCCCACATTGGGCTTTACGCTGACAGCTCAGAGCCTGGAGCATGCTTCAGATTCTCTCTCTCTCTCTCTCTCTCTCTCTCTCTCTCTGCCACATCCCTGCTCTCCCTCTCTCTGTCTCTCTCCCTCCCTCTCTCTCTTTCAAAACAAATAAAAACTTTAAAATAAAGATATGTTGAGGCTTTGAGAAAGTAGGCCATTTGCTTATGATTATTAATTCAGTAAGTATTGTTCTGGGACTCATAATGATCAAATTCCCAAAGCCACATTGTTGATGATGACACTGCATTTCCACCTTCCCACTGCTCACTTTCTGTTTGGGTTTCATAAGCAACGTGATGTGTAGAGGAATATAAAGAAAGCATTGAAGATATAGTCACAAATACTGGGTACTATTTGTAAATGTGAACAGGATCAGAAGCATTTTATGTGGGAATAAGGCTATTTAAATAATGTTTCAAAGCTATCCTGTGGTTTTTTTCTTCCTTGATTTTCCCCCAACCAGTGTGGTCAAAAGAAGGCTAAGTTGGCAAACAGAGTATACAATTTAGTTGTTCAATTAGAAGCTGCTTATGCAGCAAGGGCGTTAAGCATGTGCAAAGCATCTTGACAACCCCTGGGAAGGATCAGGGAGTTGTCAAGGCTTACTCCCTGGTAATCTCCTTCCCACAGTGGCCACACCTGAAACCAAAGCTGGGCAATGCTTTTGGCTTAGGCCATTGCACTGTCTGCCACCCGGTTCCCCTGTTAGATTTGCACACGCTTTTCTTTCATTAGGAAAATTCATTCCCTGTGGCTCCCATTCACCCTTACCCTGAACACCAGTGAAGGTTCTGTCCAAGCCCCATACTTCCGTAGCAGCTCAGACTAGTGCTTTTTCTGTCTCAGTTCTTATTAATGAGGAACGTGCCATCATGCCTCTAATTGACATTCTTGTATTGTTTTTACTTCTTAAAAAGAGAAAAAACATCCTGCAAGCTCAGGGACAAAGTCAAGGGCATTGTCTTCATCCTGTATCTTGGAACAGACTTTATACACTCCCACACATACTGTATGGTAAAATGAAGACTTGTTAATTGGTGCATTTTTACCAATTGTGCTCATTCATCTGTTTATTTTAAAAATAGACTCCAATATAGCTTCTCCACTCTCCACCCCTATGTGACATAGGTGTTAACTCCCCTGTGACCTCTCAAGATCTAATTTAACCCAAAGATTGCAGTAGCATGAAAAGCTGAGGTATTTTGTATTAAGAAATGTCTTTTAAATGGATACAGTGTGAATCTTATATTCTTTCCTATTTTCTCTCGCTAAATGTGCCATTAGTATATACTTGTGTATTGGGATGACCCCTGTTCCTTGCATTTTTACTACACAAACAGTTCATAATATTTTGTTTATAAATTGCCATTCCCCAGGAAGAAGTGGTGCATTTTAAGTGAAGAGCTCTTAGAGATCATCTTCTTGAGGAAAATTATTTCCCCTTTTTCAAGTAGGAAATGTAAGAAGTCTTATTTTATCATAATTCTCCACATTCCATCTACGTTAAACATTTGCATTTTTCTTGTCTCAATGTATACAAGGACTGTGACTTTTCGAGACACTCAGATCTGCTTAGCTGAAAAGTCTTGTTACTCATGACTCAATACTCATGAGGAAATAAATAGCACTCAGATTTGTATCTTGGTTGACAGAGCAGCTCCATTTTCGTTTCCTGGACATCCTTTTGGAAAACACATTTCTTTCACTTACTGTAAACCTTTTATGAGTCCTGTACTATCATAGGATCTGGGCTGCAACGATTCGCATTCAGAGGGTCCCTGACCCCCAGGACCTGCATTTTAGGGGGACATATAGACAATTAATGACAATGATAAAAATATAATAAATCCCTGCACTTTCTATGGCACAATTCTGAAATTAAAAAAAAACTCCTGAAAACCTAAAGTTTTGTCATAACTCCTCTGGAGTCTCCTGACCTGAATTAACAAAATACTGTGTATAATCTTTGTTCATCACAATTAGAGTCAATATTCATATCTTTATTTACAGAAATATCAACGGGCTTGATCTGGGGTCACTGTCCCAGGTCCTGTGGGGAGCAGAATGGAAGTAGAATATATATACACTGTATTGCTTTTCTAAACATAGAAAACATCTGAATTCTCAGAGATATTTGGCTGCGGGTTTCAGGTAAGTGACTGCCCTGTATAATGTGGGTGGTGATAAATCATGAATGAAATTAAGGAGGGAAAGTGATAGGAAAGGCTTTCCTTTCTTGAATTTTAGTCCATTGGCTCATTGTTGCATTACAGCTCTCTGGTGTCTTTAAAATACAATTTATTTTTGTTCTGTGTTTGTTCTGCGGGGAAATTTTGGCCCTACTGCACCTGCTGCCTCTTACCCCAAAGCAGAGTCCTGATACACGCGTCTTTTGAACTACAGATGCAGAAAAAATAAATATCCTCAAATCTAACCACTGGGCTTTGGCAACCATCTCTACTTGCATAGATCTGTCTGTTTTAGAACCTATACCCAGGAGGGTCTTGGCTCCTGGGACTATTGACTTCATCTCTCCCATTAGCATCTGGCATTACCACGTCACTCTCATGAGGAAAGACAGGGATGGCAGGATGTACCTAATTTCTTTCTGACGCCTGTGGTATTATTTCTGTTAGCTTCTCAGCAGGAGTCAGATGAGTTGTGGCAGGTCTTCTGGGCAATATGGCTATAGCTGTTTTCTTCTCTCTACTCGTGACTGAATAATGTCACGTTGCATATTTTTATTTTATCATTTTACATTTGTTGAGTATTTTTCTGAAGTTTCTTCTGAAGCTGGTTTTATTGTAAAATTCTCTTGTACACATTTGAGTTGAAATATATGTGGAATAGCAGCTAGTTGACCTTGATAATTTAAACTCCTTGAGCTTTTTAAAAAAATCATCTTTAATTGAGAATGATTAAATAAACTTGCCTATCAATATCACTTCATTGTTGCTGCTGTTATCCTAAGTTTTTAATGATTTCTACTCACTAGATTGTTTTGAATATCAAATGTACTGACGGATATAAAAATTATATGCATATACAGTACTAATTTCTGTTCAATGTTATTTATGGTTCCTGTGACTAGAATAAATAGGTGACATCTATAAATATCCCAAAAGAGAATTAAACCAAGAGATAATGACTACAGAATAAAAATATCCATTTATCAATTTTAGGAAAGAATGGCTTATAATAGAATACATGTGAAATATATGAAGCTTAAAAATTGGAAAAATGTCAGATTTGATGTTAGGAAATGAAGGTTATGAGATCAGAAAACTTATCAAAAATTAGCATGACATAAAATACAAAAAAATGAACAAAATTTTTAGGATTTTGCACATGCTTGTACTTTTGCTTTGGTGACAAAAGGAACTTAATTGTAACACGTAATCAGAGGACACAGAAAGGTTTTTTTCGCTCTTACCTGGTGCAGTCAGCTTAATAACAAAGCTTTGAAATGGCATATATCAAAGCATTTATATTTAAAAAAAAAACCCAAATTTAAAGTAGTGTCTGGAATAAAGTATCTGTTATGATTTATTTATAGTTGAAATTTGCATTTTTGCAAATCATATTTGTTATTTCAGACAAAATAAACTTAAAAGTCAGATTTACTCTAGATTGCTTTTCTACCTAGTTTTAAAGTATACATTAGACAGGTTGGTAATAAAATATTCAAAAGTGGTTTTAACTACTTGTTTTCAGTTGTGATAATAACAAAGTGTCCTTTTCCTTGCTTCTAGCAAGTCCAGAAGCAAAAATCATTTTTAACACCCAGATGGCATATTTTTAACATTCACTGAAAGCAGGAATAATAAGCTGGCATGCCGTGTTGCCTACCTGTCAAGCCTGCATGAGTATGTTCACAGTTCACATGAAGCTGTGTCTATTTTGAAACGATAATTGCATTGTAGTAATACAAATACAGCTTTTAGAGTGACAGTGAGGCAGTCTGATGTCGAAGAAGGAAGTCTGAAGTGGAAAACAGGACACTGAGTTCTGGGTCTAACCCTGCCACTAACTCTGGGAGGAAGTTTGTGCGAATCTCCTAACCTTACCAGACTTTTGCTTCTTAGTTTTTTTTTAATGTTTATTTACTTACTCGGAGGTGGGGGGGGGGGTGGGCAGAGGAAGAGGGAGACACAGAATCCAAAGCAGGCGCCAGGCTCTGAGCTGTCAGCACAGAGCCCGATGCAGGGCTTGAACTCACAAACAGTGAAATCGTGACTGAACTGAAATCAAAAGTTGGATGTTTAACCCACTGAGCCACACGTGTGCCCCAATTTTTGCTTCCCTATTGGCTAAATGAAATGTTTGGAGTAGACAACTTTTAAGATTTCTGCTAGTCCAAAAATGTTTTAATTTGATAAACCATGTACCCTGTTGTGCAAAAGAAGTATTTGTTTTTCTGTCAAATTTTATAAAGTGCCTCTTCTGCCTGGTATCAGACAATGGGATTTTGGTGCATGTGCACTAGATTTTGTTTAGTGACATTTAAATCCAGTTAGTGATTGTCCCTTCTTTCTCATTCATTGTAGCTGGGTGGTGTCAGGTGGGGTCACTTGACCTCATGTATCTTCCTGTGCTAGCACCTGCCCACATGGACACTCTCTGATTGGGTCCTTGCTATGCATGGTCTATCTAGGTCACTCTCCCTATGGTCCCTCTTGTTATGGTCCAAGATACTTTCAGATCTTCTTCCTCTCTCTTTCTCTTTCTGCCTCCCTCTCTTTCTTTCTCAGCTAACTGTTATGGCTTTCTTGGAGGCATGAAAAAATACCAGCTGCTGTCTTGGGAAGACAAATGGAAACATGTATATGCTACTTGGGCCAGTCTTAGCGTACACATACCTCATAGCATGTCATATGAAGAGCCCAATATAGCTCCTGAACCTGGTTTGGGAAGTGGGGTAAGGTCCTCCCCACTCTCAGATTCTCGAACCTCTCAGGGGGCATCCTGCGCCCCTGCCCGGGACTCTCTGAGCATGATGGCAGGATAGGTCATTATCCAATTTCAGTAGACATTTGTTTTCTCCAGCAGACGAGTATATTATTATTTTCATCAATCAAGTAAGATGTATTTCCCACTGTTGGGATGTATCGGATGATAGATCAAACCACAGCTGGTTCTGTTCCTGAAAAGCATCATAATCCTCCTTCTTTCAGAATTAAAAACAAGAGAAGAGAATAGACCAGTTATTATTAAAGATAAACTACAAAATTCATATTTGTATCACAATTTGAACAGTTGCAAAATCCTGTGCTTCAGACAAATATCCTGAAATATTTGTGCCTACCCATTTCTTCTTTTCCTTTGTCCCTTTCCAAATGAGTAATAAATGCATTCTCTTTACCTATGGGGATCAAATTTAGTTTAATTTCCCATTACATCTTATATTTTGGCTATTTTGAACAGTTCAGTTTTGCTCAGTTATGATTGTTTTGCAGCAATATAGAACATCTCTGAAGCTTTCCATTCAAATGAGGAGAAAATCATCCAAGTGATTATTGTCTTTGACATAATCTTGGGAAATGTTGAGTATACGTGTCTTTCTATGTATCCTGAAAGATGATGAAGATGAAGATGAAGATCTAAGCCTGAATTTACACATCAGGAGTTGGTAATGGCTCCATTAGGCTGTACTCTGTTTTCTTCAGTGGTATTCTATTTGAATCTTTTTATTATTTGATAAACACTTTAAAAAGCAGACTTCTTGAAACTAGAATTGGAGTAGCGAAAAGAGACAAGCTGCATCACAGTAAAGCAAATGGTAGAGATCTGAAGTAATTCATTGGTTCATTTTTTCTGTGGAAAGGGAACTCTTTTTATTTTTGGCAGATTACCTAATGGCTGAATATGCAGACTGTGTGTTTGAAATCCCAGTGAGTCTTCAAAAAATTCATCACAAGATGCTGGGTGAAGAAATGCCTGATCAGTGTACAGTGCCTCTGTCTTAAAAGGAAAGAAGAGAAAAAAACTGCTCATGTGGAGAGAATATAGAAGTTACTTGATCTGAGAACAAAAGCTCCCATCTGTTTACTGATACCCACCTCCCATGGACTTCAATCAGCTTCATCTTCTCAGCAGGAAGAACTTGTTGCAGGATAGAAATTTGAACTTCACTAATAGTATTAAAGGGGATCAAGGCTTTCATAATGAGTTTAATACCTCAGATGCAGAAACAGTTATTGGACACTGCAGAGTCTTAAATGATTCTCTTGGCTTGGTGAATTTTATCTTTCCTACAGGTGGAAAGTTTTAAAGTGTATATATTTATGTAGATGTGTAGTTGCTGGAACTAGAAAGTAAATAGGTGACCATCACAATGTTACATAAGTGGTTTCACTCATGGGTTGAAGAATTGGGGTATTTGGATCCCCAAATAAGGAACTTGAATTATAGTGGATTTGATTATGAGAATAGGAACATTCTTCCCATAGCATCCTTGCTTCTTTTCCTCTCTTCTCTACCCCTTCTAATTTCTGAAAATATAATGAATAATAATTACAAGTTTTGAGTGTTTTCTATGCGTCACGTAATGAGCCGTTTACTTATACACGCATTTTCTCATTATTTCTTACCATAATCACTTGACATAAGAAATTCAAAGCAAAAAGGTTACGCTACTTTTCCAGGTCACACCTGGATGAGACGCAGGAAATTAAATTCAGGTGAAATTGATGAATCAGTTGAATGATACCACCCAATCCCTCCTTCCTACTCTATGTAGAGCAGTTTAAAACCAATTTCTTTGCCTGGTTCTCAGGTGTACTTTAAGGGGCTGCATAAGCACTGAAAGATACATCTCGGGGCCGATCCTGCTGCAAGAACAGTAAGTGCCAGGAGAGCCCCAGCCTGGCCCAGCCACAGGCAGAAGAAAGAGAGCATGGTCTCCACCAGCCCTTCACCCTCAATGCTGTCGGTTTCCAAACCTCTGCCCCCCCACAGTGCCCTGCGGCTCTCCGCCCTGCCCCAGGCTCGCCACCCCGCCCCACCCTGTGGTTCCTGCCCCGCCCCCGGCTGTCAGCCTCGCCCCGCCCCGCGGTTCTCTGCCCCGCCCCACGGTTTCCGCCCCGCCCCCGGATCTCCGCCCCGCCCCGTGGGTCTCCGCCCCGCCCCACGGCTCTCCGCCCTGCCCCTCACGCTCTCCACCCCGCCCGGACGCTCTCTATCTGAGGACCTTCCTTCCGCGTGAGGAGACGTAATCAGTCACCACAGCCGCCAGCCGGGCCCACAGGCCGCACCCGAGCTGCAGACTGGAGGAGGAGACTACAGCCCACAGGTGGCGGCCCCGGGCCTCCCCTCAGGCCGCCGCGTGCTGACGCCAGAAGATTCGCGACCACCAGTTCTCCTCAGAAGCCTCAGGGCGTCAGAACTCAGCCATGAGCTGTGTGGACGGGGCCCGGTGCCCCTTGTGTCCGTGTGGACGGCACGCCGCCTATCCCTACAATGACGGGACACAGTCCGGACAACACGTCCCCGTCCCCACGACGACGGGACACTCCCCGGAGGCGCCTCAGCCCGGACATCCTCAGTGTCCGTGTGGACGACACGTTCCGGTCCCCATGATGACGGGACACGGCCCGGATACTTCTCAGTTCGGACATTCTCAGTGTCTGTGTGGACGACACGTCCCCGTCTCCGTCCCCACGGTGATGGGACACGGCCCGGACAACCTCTGTGTCCTTGTGGACGGCACGTCCCTGTCCCCACAATGACGGAACACGGCCTGGAGGCACCGCAGCTCGGACGTTCTCAGTGTCCATGTGGACGACACGTCCCCGTCCCCGTCCCCACGGTGATGGGACACGGCCCGGACAACCTCTGTGTCCTTGTGGACGGCACGTCCCCGTCCCCACAGTGACAGGACACAGCCCGGACAACCTCTGTGTCCTTGTGGAGGGCACGTCCCCGTCCCCACAATGACGGAACACGGCCCGGAGGCACCACAGCTCGGACGTTCTCAGTGTCCATGTGGACGACACGTCCCATCCCCACAGTGACGGGACACACACAGCCCGGACAACCTCTGTGTCCTTGTGGACGACACGCCCCTGTCCCCATGGTGACGGGACACGGCCCGGACAACCTCTGTGTCCCTGTGGACGACACGTCCCCGTCCCCACGGTGACCGGACACGGCCCGGAGCCACCTCAGCTCGGACATTCTCAGTGTCCGTGTGGACACGTCCTGTCCCCACGGCCCAGACAGCCGCAGCGTCCCCGCGGAGGACCCTCAGCGTCCAGGACCAGGCTCGGCTCGTGCAGCCCTCACCGCTGGAAGAAAGGGTAAGAATACACCACACTTGGCCACAACACGTGTCCACCGCTTTTTGGCAACATTTACTGGTCTGTGAACACACTGGGCAAAAGGTACTTTTAACGTGTAGACGAGGAGTTGGAAAATCACGGGTTTTGCGCAGAAGTGTCCTCTGGAGAGGACTTTTGTGTGTGGCATTGCTGCACCATGTCCTGCAGCGGCCCTGCTGGTGACGCAGGGCCGTGTGGTGTCCGCGGGTCAGAGGAGACGGGGCACGGGGCCCCGAGGGGGAGGCTTGCCCAGGCTGTACTGGTCACACTGAGGAGACGCGTGCCTCTTATTCCTGTCACCCTGCGTGTGCACTGTGTCCCCACCCTCCGCGTTCACTCGGCAACGTTAGGTACCTTTGGGAAGTGTCCCGTCCCTCTAGATAAAGTGCCCTGTGTGCCTCAAGCAGAGGTTGTAAGTAACATCGCTCGGATACCCTGTTATTAACATTCCTACAAATGCTGCCTTGCGGAGATGCGAAGGCTCCACCGGGTGTTGGTGCAGTCGTGTCGGTCACTGTCCGAGGAGGGAGAGGACGGGGACTCCACCCAGGGTGTGCGGAGGCAGTATCCATCGTGGGCCCCTCTGCTCAGCACTTTTCATTGTGCACATAGTGTGTGGAATGGACACGCGGGTCCTCCTCTTACAGCTAGTCTTCTTACATGTTAGTAGGTTACCAGACCACAGAACGGTTAGTAAACGTGCGTTTTGTAAATTTTGCGTTAAAATTTATAAGGCGGTGATCTTCCGAAAATGACTGGTGGGAGGGAAATGGTTAAACTTATGTCTTAACAAAATCAGTCCTTGAGGCCTGTGGATTCTGTTGTCGTTTCTCCTGGTTTTCTTAAAGAAACATGGGCTCTGGAATTAAACTGCTTGGTTAGAGTCTGCGGTCAAAAACTTGCTTAAAGTTCTCCAAGTCTCCCGTTTTCCCATCCATAAGATAACACAACAATGTCATTGCTTCAGTGAGTTGTTCTGAGATTAAAGCAGATGATAAATAGGATGACTTGGAAGGGCCACTCAGTGGCTCGCAGTCACCTCTTCTAGTTGTGTGTGGCCAGGGGTTAGCATGTTTATAGGAGAGCAGGAGAAATTAGGTCTGAAACACCGGCAGAACCGGGGTTGAGAAGAGCCTCCTTACCCGGTTAAGAAGATCAAATTCTCTATGTAAAGGGAGCCATTTAAAGATCTGCTTAGGATGAATGTTTGGTAAATCTTGTGGCCGATCTTTACCAACAGAAACCAGAAGGCCCGATGTGGTACTAAATGTCACAGTAGGAAACGGAAGTGGTAGGGTGGCATGAATCTGAAGAGACGTGACTTGTGATAGACACACTGAATTTTTCGACTTGTGTTGAGGAAGGGAGAGAGATCCAGGAGGAATTCCATTTCTCGTGTTTAGATGACTCAGCAGATACAAGCGGTAAGACAGTGAATACAAAATAAGAAGTCCTTTTAGCGCGTAGATTATAGCTAACACAAACTTGGAATATGTTAAATATATGATACCTAAGAAACTTTCAGGTAGACATAGACACTTTAACCTGGAACTTGGAAGTTTGGGCTGAAGTTATTGATTACAATTCATGAGAAAAATCACGATGGTTAAAAAATGAATGATCCCACCAAACTAATAAGAAAAAAATACAGGTCAAGGATGGAATTTCCAGAAACAATATTTAAGAGGTGAGGCTAGGAAAATATTCAAGAATAATCTGAGCCATCATATAATCAGAAGAGAATGGGGTTGAGAGGAAGTCAAAGAATGAGCAAATTTTTTAAAAAAAGGAGTGAATACCCAACAGTGTGAAATTCTGCAGAAAGGAAGTAAGGTAATAACTGAAAATACCAACTGGATTAGGTAGGGAAGATGTCCCTCATCTCGGCAAGTGTGGGACGAGTAGAGAGAAATGGACAGAAAGCACATGGCAGCTTAGCGGGGAACAGAAGGGGAAGAATTGCAAATATGAATGTAGACCAGTATTTTTCTTAAAGTTTAACAAATGGCAGGGACAGAGGAGCCATTAGCTAGAAGAGATCTCGCAACTGAGGGAAGTGGTTTATTTTGTTTCTTCTAGCTTTTAAGATGAGGAAGACATGTTTTTAGGTGAAAGAAGGGAGACTATGGGGAATATGAATTTACAGAAGAAGGGGCTTGTTTTATCATGTCTCTAACACTTAGAGACCCGTTTTTGTTTCGCCCAGTCATATACTCATTTCCCTCATCTAAATATTTCTCCTTTTTCCTTAACCCTTTATTGTGTCCTATCTCTTCCTCCTCCTGCTTTTATGCTTACTCTGGCACTTATATTCTGTACCTGTCTGCTGACAGGCCCATGTACTTTTCCTATTCCCTCCTCTGCTATCTTAGGGATCTTGCAAGATTACTGTGCCTATTTTGATGGGAGTCTGTTGGCTGAGGTCACATCCTTGATAAGAATGATTGATTGGTAGTTGTGGAAAATACTGGTATTTTATTCAGTTAACATTTGTATAGTTTACCAGGTATAGTCAGTATTTGAATTCAACCCTGTGACCTAAGGAGAAACCCAGGTCCAACATACAAAGAGTAAGAGGAGGTATGTTTTCAGAGTATTTTGATACTATTTAAAGAATAATTTTTAAGAGAAAAGACACAAGTTCATTTTCTATCTCGGCTGGTCAGAGAAGGACCAAACCTTCACTGACGATCTGAAACAGAAACCTCAAGGTGTGAGATTATATAACAACCTAATGTTTCCTACGTAACTGTCTTTACAATTTCAGGTTGTGTTTTTGGGAGGAACGTGACCATCTCCAAGCTATGAAACACTTAAACAAATCAGGCGAGATTGAAAATCTCTAAGTAGAAGCCAGTTTTATGAGTGCCTCAGAAAGTGATCAGAAAATAATGTTTTTTTTAACACGCTCTTGTCTCTGAGATTGCTGGATGTAGATGGAATTCAAATAGTGCTTTTTCCTCTCTGGGCCAGTGCCCCACATTGAGTACGTTAAGCACCTTTCACTGGTCCGCAGCAATAAAGCACATTTTCTTAGTGTCAGAACAGACAACCCATAACCATCAGAGCCACCGGCGTTGGGTGATTACATACTGTCTTTAAGAAAATGTGATGCTAAGATGCAATTCAATTTCAGGAATAGGATGTGTCTCCTGGCAGCAGGCTCACATTATTAGACTATCGTGGTGGGACATTGTGCATTAGCTGCAGGGGCATGACTGTAATACAAGCAAATAGAAAGCATATCTCTGACCCAAAAAAAAGGTTCTTGAAAAATTTTATCTCAAATATATTTACTTTTAGTGTTCTGGAAGATGACAAAAGATCTCAAATTTATAGCCCTGAGAGATGGTAAAACCAAGTGTAGACCACAGGCTTTGGATTCACATATACCTAGTTTACAATGTTGACTTTGGGTCCTAATTGCCATGTGACCCAGGGCACATTACCCATTCCTCCCATGCTGTTGTTTCCTTACCAACAAGTAAGAATATAGTACCTACCTCATAGGGCTGTGCTGAGGATTATTATCTAATATGCATTAAGCTGCTATTACTATTTCTTGCTGTTATATTTCCTGTCATTTAGGAAATAAGGGTAGGGGACAAGGAGGTGTGGTTGGGTCAGAAAGCAGAAGATTCAACCCAAATGAAATACTAAAGAAGATGGCAAGCCATATACAAACCAAACAGATCTTTTTTTTTTTTTTGATTACTTATTGCCTCTATTTTTTAGCCTAATTCTATATGAAAATTCACATGTGCTAATACCATTATTTTGGCATTCTGATATTATAGGGTTTATTTGTTTTTGGTTGGGCTAAAGAAACCCTGGCTTTTACCTCTCTAGGAAGTATTATCATATCTTCATTCTTTGGACTGAATACCAAAAAGGTGTATTTGTCCTAGGAGTAGGAGGATTATGTCCATCCTCCCCAAACCAGAGCTGGAACCAGTCGAATTAAGCCCTTCTAGCACCAGGCTTTTACACTAGAGTTTTGATTGGTCTTAGAAGTTAATTGCTTATTTCAGTAACTGCATATGGACAGTAACCTTCAAAGTGCCAAAAATGAATGGATGAATAAAGCATAAGAATTCTCTGTGGAGAAGCCCTGGTGTGTGCTTAGGGCAACAGAGGGCCTCTGGTTAGTAAGATCAGTAGTTGCAGTAGGCATGTAGTCCACATGACTGGATAATCTGAAGGTGAAGGAACTAAGTTGTACAGTTGGCCGGGAGGGTTTCTGCCTCCCAATGGAGGGGCTTCCAGCTGAGTCTGTTTGAACTGGAAGGACCCTTGTCCCAAGAACTGAGCCAGTTGTGTGATTCATGCACTAGGAAAGCTGTGTGGGCAGTGGATATTACATTAATATTCTAGTTAACTCAGTCTTCCTACAGCAAGGAAAGGTTGTGTGTGTTCCCCAAGGTACAGAGGCAAGTGCCCTATTTTCACCTTGTTTCTCCCTCCCTTCTCCACCCAGGATGAAATGAGAGGCTCTGCTTTTGACACCAGGAGTAGTATATAAATGCATCCTGGGTAAAAATCCCTATGACCTTGTCTTCACTTTGGCTTCTGATATATTCCTGTAACGTTGTGGATAGCATAGTGATAACCTCAAAATCCTTAACTTCCCCAGCCCCAAACCTTGAAACGTCAAATATAAATATATTTGCCTAAATTCAATGCACCAAAATCAAGTTTATCAATTGGATAATTTCTGAATGACCTATTAGAGAAGTTAGCATGTTTCTTTAAACATTTATAAAATTTAGAGTAATTCATATTGATTTTTGAAACTTTTTAAGATCTCTATACAGTTTGGTTACCTGACTTTCATTTTATTTTGCTAAGAGCTTTTTAAGGTTTACTGCATTTCTTTCTCTACCATACCCCCACATCCAACTTGTTAAGAGCTGGGGCTGAGTAAGGGGGATCCTTTATTTGGGGAAGGTATCAAGAGGAATGTTCCAGAGATTGGGCATTTAGTACATATTGGGTGAATTGACTTTTGATAAATTAGCTGTCAGTAAACTGGCTTTCTTTCTGCAACTTCAGGAACTAAATCTAAAAGGTTGCCTACTGCTTTTCATAGGTGTATTATTTTTTTTTTTTCAAATAAGAATCAATTTCCTAGCAAGTAGAATAAAATTATGCTAGAAGGAGTTCAGAAGAACAGGTGGACTTGTGCACTGCACATTGTTATCTACATTAGAGAAAGGCGTGTTAACATGAAAAATAAGGCTCCTGTTAGATTAAAAAATGCAAAACCACATTAAGGAGCTAGTGTTATGGAGATCTTGCAATGATTTAAAGTGATATATGCTTGGGATTACAAAAGGGTTCTAAGAGAGTAACAAGGATAATTTCAAAGCTCATTGAAAAGCAGAATCTTCCACTGAAAGAGACTGATTTTCTTCTGGTTATAAAAGAAAACCCTGTTCGAGAAATGATAGTGCTAAGTTATCCAGCAGTACTGAGACTGTCAGAAAGCAGTAGATGTTCCTAGGAGTAAGAAAGCATAAGGACAAAACTGATTAGAGTTTGGACTTTGATGACAGCTGTGAATGGAAGTCCTATTTCTGGAGGGTGCATTTGCTTTTATGGAGTGAAAACAGTCAAAGATGAGGGAGACATACAGCAGACTTCTTTCTTCTTTTTCAAGTAAGTTACCAGCACACAATTCAACACTCATTGGTTTGCAAATGCAGACTGGTTTCCCTCTTGCTGTGTTATATATATTTTTCCATGACAATTGGTAGGTGGGCATAAAAGAAGATTTAAACTCCAAAGAAATTAATTTGTAAGTTATTAATATTGCTGATATAATTGAAAGACAACTATGCTTTTAGAGTATTGTTGAATAATTTTTACTGATTGTGACTTAAGCAAAGAAAGAACAATAAGTTTATTTTATAACAAATATACATTTAAACTCTTCAGATTTGTCTGTTGCGTCCACCAGAAAGGGTAAAAAATGGAAACATAATTAGATACAAACAGTACATAACTTTTTCAAAGAGAAAAAGAAATTCGGTAAGGCCGAGAGTTTTAAAAATTCTAGTTAGAGATTCTTCATGCTGTTTTAGTATACCCTAAGTTGATGGCAAATCTTGTATGAGTATAGGAAAATTTATAGCAGTTACGCAAAACATGTTCAAAGTGAAATTTCAGAAAGCAAGGAGAGTCTGTTCACATGGAAACCTTCATTAGGGTCCTTACAAATTTAGCCAGCTCATTTCATCACAATGAAAGGACATTAAAAAAAAAATTTGTTTTTGATTTATTTATTTTGAGAGACAGACTAAAATAGAGTGCAAGTGGAGGAGGGGCAGAGAGAGAGAGAGAGAGGAGGGACACAGAATCTGAAGCAGGCTCCAGGCTCTGAGCTGTCAGTACAGAGTCCCACGCGGGGCTCGAACTCATGGACTGTGAGATCATGACCTGAGCTGAAGTTGGATGCTTAACCTACTGAGCCACCTAGGTGCCCTGGACATTTTTTTTTTTTTAACTGCCTTTATTTCAGTGATGTCTATGACTAAAACCACAGGTTTGCTTTCCACTTGGAAATACTGCTATTTTTGGTTATCAGGGTAAGAGTGGCATTTTCCCTAAGTCTACAACCTTGTCTGTCTTTGCAGAGACTCCTAACATTTAGTTTCATTGTTTCTCTATTTGTTTTTGAGGTGGCTTATACCCTCAGCTATGCTGACTGCACATGCTTCTGTCAGCCCTGGACTATCATTCTCTATTGGTCTTGAGTTTGAGGATATAAGAAGGCTTTTGCTGGTTTCATTTAATTTAAACTTGGCATCTTGAAAGATAATTTCTTCCTAAACATGTATATCCTCTTGCTGAATTGTTTTAATTTAATTAATTGACTCCAAGGACTTTCCTCATCTTTTTCATTTCTATTAACTCTTCTCCACTACTTGTACAATCCCTTAGATGTTTTATATTCACTCTGTATATAGTATTTTGAATTTTAATGGTATATTTATGCTCTGCTTATTTCTCCTATCTCCTGAAGAGCGTCTCCGGAAGAGTTATGGATATGACCATAAAATCCAATAAAGATGCATTTGTCAAACTGATTTATTTTCCAAACTCTGTCCCTGTTAAATTCATAAAAGAATCCAGATTTCTGCAGATATTTGACTACCGTAGTGGAAATGATAAGAAGTGCAAGAGTCATCCAGGCACAGATATTAAAAAGAGCCACATGAGAGAAAGCACTGTCGCATAATGCTAAATTGTTTCTTCTCAAAAGATGAGGCAATCACCTAAGTAGAAAAATTAATCATAAAGCATGTTAAATCATCAGGCATGATAAAAGTTGGCTTTTATGATTCATGATAATTAGTTTGGAAAACTAGAAGGTATAACTAAATAGACTTGTGAGAGCAACTCACAACTGAGTAAGTTCATTTTACTTTCAGATTCAGCAGACAAGCCAAATGCTTCACACACACACACACACACACACACACACACACACACACACAAAAGGTCTCCAAATTTATTATAAAACCTACATTTTTAAGTCATGGAGCCTCAGTACCATAGTGTGATTTTTTATGTACCACCTGGTAAGTAAATAAATGACTTTGGCAAAACCTTAAAATAAGAGAAAGGTTTGTCGTCACTTTTTTGTCCCCTTTCCTTATCATCATATTTCCACAAAATTCAATGCCAAAAAAAAAAAAAAAATTCTTGTCCCCTGGATGTTCCATACAATATGGTCACAATAATAATAGCAAAATTGTCTCATCCTGGTTTAGCTGTCACAAGCTGGAAATAACTCAGACTTGAGTTTTTCCTTACTTGTTCAAGGGAGTCATTTAAATGTCCTTTATGTGCTTGCAATCAACTGTGACTATCAGTTTTTTCGCACCTCATATTTTTTCTTTTCCTCTGACACTGAAGACTTAATGCACTCATTTTCTGGTCACTGTGTTCACTTCCACTGGAGAATTTGTTTCTGTTGGGTCACTTTCATCATCATGTTGGCTCCTAAATTAGGACAGTTGTAAGGATTTGTGGTTGATGAAATTGATTTAGTTTTTTTTTTTTTTTTTTTTACTCCAGTGGGCACTATGCTCCATTTCTTTTCTTAACCTGTGTTTCCGTGTGCTTTTCTCCTCTCATTTTCAAGATACGTGAACACATAGCTCATTGATATATTGCTTCCTGTCATCCCTTTTCCCCAGGACTCTACAAGTCACTTTGGGCTGGGCTAAAAGGGAATCTGATTGATACAATGGAATATAAACAGATGGCTTGAGGATTAGCCCTAATGTATTTAGTTATTAGTAAACAAGATTTGTTTTCTGTCTTGCCTTTGGCCTCCTTGTAAGGCAAGTCTATAATCAAGGAACAGGCTTGGAAACATCTGATTTTGCCATGGGTTATAAAGGTTAATTTTGTACAACTTTCATTCTGTAGACAATGTCAAGGTACAAACCAGAAGTATTTGCTTACTGCTGAAACAGTTGCAGTTTTGCATGCAATTGGTGGCCCCCCAAACAGGGCTGCTTTTCATAAACATCGATATTTTCCTCTAATACAAATCAGTGTGTCCTTTGGGATTCATGCTTATCTTTTCATATGACAAACTAGACCTAATTTAAATTAAGATGGAATTGAAAATCAAAAAACCACAGTATTACATTCAGCCTTCATCTTTAAAAGTATTTGACCATCGTCTTTATCAAAGTAACCTCAAATTAAGACAGTGTTGTTAATCTTCATTTTGCTGATGAGGAAATGAAGGACAGGGAGGGCGTGTCACCTGGGATTACACAAAAAGTCAGCAGCAAAACTTGGACAGAAAATAATATTACCAACTCCCTAGATACCTTTGTTATTTGGTTGGTTTACTTATTATTTATTGAACACCGATATCTCCTGTTTAGTCTCCTGTTATCACTTATATTCTAAAAAATACAGAGTAAAAGAAAAACATACACTTTGTAAAAATACTATGATATGAAGATAATTTAGATATTATTTGTATAGTTTATCAAAGACTTTGTAAAATGGTGCCTCTTTGAGTCTACATAGAGAAACACTTTTGGGAGCTAATGTTATATGTCAAGATCATAGTCATTCAGATTCTTTCAGCATCAGCAGAACAGAGTTAGGAAAATATCTCAGTCAGTTGTTTGAATGAGCATATGTATAAAGTATAATGATCCTCTAAATTCATTTTTTTTAGCTTTTTTAAAAGTTTACTTATTTATTTAAGTAATCTCTATACCCAATATGGGTTTGAACTCATGACCCCGAGATCAAGAGTCGCATGTTCTTCCAATTGAACCAGCCATGCACCTCTCTAAATTCATTCTTTAATCACTTTACTTTCTTTAGTTTACATTCTTTACTTTAAACACTTACTGTGTGTAGAGTTTATTCTAGGTTTTTGACACTGGTAAAATGTGTACATAAAGTTGCAGTACTGGGTGGGGCTCCTGGGTGGCTCAGTCATTAAGCATTTGATTCAGGTCAACTGCTCAGGTTATGATATCATGATTTTTGAGTTCAAGCCCCAAGTGGGGCTCTGTGCTGATGGCACGAAACCTGCTTGGGGTTCTGTTCCTCTTTTTCTGCCCTTCATCTGCCTGCTTTTTACTTCTATCTCTCAAAAAATAAACATTTAAAAAAATGCAGTACTGCGAAAATGTGTACTTAATACTTTCAAAATAGAGAGAAAGTAGTAGAGTTTGGGGTATATCTTGAAATTTACCATAAATTCTATTAATATCGTTTTGTGTTCCTTTTGATTTTGCTATTCTTGTTTTTAAACTCATTACCAAATAATTGATTAAAATACTGCCTGCTTCTGTTCTGAATGTTGCCCTTTGTACCATGTCAGAAAATATATGAACTTACTTCCCTTTTGCAGTGTTTTATATCTCCGTTGTCAATTCCCAACTATTTAATTCTTCTTGCTCTGATTTGATTTCTTCTTTTTTTTTTAAGTTTATTTATTTATTTTGAGAGAGAGAGAGAGAGCATGTGCATGTGCCCAGAGAGGGAGAGAGAGAGAATCCCAAGCAGGCTCTGCACTGTCAGCACAGAGCTTGATCTCACAAACCCATGAAATCATGACTTGAGCTAAAATCAAGAGTCCGATGCTTAACTAGCTGAGCCACCCAGACGCCCTTCTGATTTATGATTTCAATTTTTCTCCTTTTGTTATCTTTGTTTCAGATTATTTATTATACTATATCTGTTTTGTTATTTTTTTTGATAATATTTCTTTGAAACATTGTTGAGATCAAGGCAATAACACTTGACTTTGATAGCAGAGATCAGTTAGAAGTCTATTTCTTTTTGAAAAATAGCCATTTCTAGAAAGTGTTGTTGGTAAAACCAACTTTTGTTCCTTAGTGGAAATTTTTTCAGCTTTAAGTGTATTTTATCTGCTCATGGTGCTTCATAATACATTATAGACAATTATTTATTTATTTTATCTTCCTGAGGGGAAATGCCTGTTAAATGGTTTCTGGAACCCAGAAAGAAACTTGACTATCTCATGCTCAGGTGGGAGAACATGTGTTTGATTCCCTTTAATCTCTTGAGAAAAAGAATTTAAGATTTCTCGAACATTAATCAGAGTGTATTGACATCTGATAGCCCATGACATATTATATGCAATAATGAATCTCTCTAATGGAGTAAAATAGCCAAATTGACAAAAGATGATCTTTTGTCATTTTCATGTGAAGTAACCCAATAGTATCTACTAAATGAGTATTTCTTGTCAATATTGTGAGTTTTAAAGGAATAGGCATAACTATATTTGATATTATTTTGGGACACATTATAAAAGGGTACTGGGGTTCCTGGGTGGCTCAGTTGGTTAAGCATCCAACTTTGGCTCAGGTCATGACCTTGCAGTTGGGTTCGAGCCCTGTGTCGGGCTCTGTGCTGACAGCTCAGAGCCTGGAGCCTGTGTCAGATTCTGTGTCTACCTCTCTCTCTGCCCCTCCCCTACTCATGCTCTGTTTCTCTTTGTCTCAAAAATAAATAAACATAAAAAAAAATTTTAAAGGGCACTAAAGAAGGAAAAACTAATGGCAAGATACACTACTTCTCTCATAAATCTCCCAAAAGTAATAATTATTGCTAAGATGTTTTCTTCAAAAATGTATTAAAATTAATTTATGACTTGTTTAGAACAAATGGCTACTTTTTTACATCCATTGTAAACCAACACATTTATTTCACATGTATCACTGTAAACCAACATTTTTATTTCATGTGTATCTATCAACTAAAGTTCTTATAATTGTGAATTTTGTAAGTGCAAAAAGAAAATACATTAAATACTTTTTAATGTCATATAAAAATAGCATATAAAATTTAACCTATATTTCTTATACTTAAAGAGTATTTCTCCTTAAAAATATGCATCATTAAGTATATATATTTAAGACACGACCATTGTCAAAAGGCTGAACACTATCAGCATATAGGTATTATTTACCTTTTATTTGAGTTTTTTTTTTTTTTAATTTTTTTTTTCAACGTTTATTTATTTTTGGGACAGAGAGAGACAGAGCATGAACGGGGGAGGGGCAGAGAGGGAGGGAGACACAGAATCGGAAACAGGCTCCAGGCTCCGAGCCATCAGCCCAGAGCCTGACGCGGGGCTCGATCTCACAGACCGCGAGATCGTGACCTGGCTGAAGTCGGATGCTTAACCGACTGTGCCACCCAGGCGCCCCTTATTTGAGTTTTTGTAAGATGAATAAGGTCAGTGTTCCACATTTATGTTCATATGTATTTTCATTGTCATTGTTCTTGCAATGACTACTAAAAATGGACTGTTCAAAGCCTGTTCATGAAAATTGTTCCTTAACTATATTTGGGAGGAAGACTTGAAATCAAACATTCTTTTTTTTTTTTAATTTCTCCTTTCCACACACCCCATCATGAATTATAACCTTCATTTTGATGAATGTTACTTCCTTCAAATATCGTTTCTTCGGTTTTTTGGTGTCTTTCTAACTAATCCTTACAACTCTTGGGTTACTTCACTTGAAAATGACAAAAGATCATCTTTTATCAGATTGACTATTTTTACTCCATAAGAGAGATTCATTATTGGAGCACCTCAGTGGCTCAGTCAGTTGAGCGTCTGACTTCAGCTCAGGTCATGATCTCATGGTTTGTGAGTTTGAGCCCTGCATCGGGCTCTCTGCTGTTGGTGCAGAGCCTACTTCAGATCCTCTCCCTCTCTCTCTGCTCCTCTTCTGCTTGTGTTCTCTCTTCCTCTCTCAAAAATAAAATAAACATTAAAAAAAGAGAGATTCATTATTGTGTATGCCATGGGTTATCAAAGTTTATCAATATTTTGAATTTCCCCCTCAAATCTGCATAGGTTTAATATACATTTTTTACATTGCATATATATAGTTTAGCCTCATAATAATTTCTATTTCTTTATAATTACATGATGGTGGGTGGCCATTCTCTATAGTATGTTATAGAATTGGTTGGCATAACATGGTATAGACAGCAAGTCCAATAGATAGAAACCAGAGAATGGAAAGGTCAAGTTTGTCTGGAGTCTCAGTAAGTGTTTCCTAGAAGAGTTGATATGTGAATTAGATTCTTTTCTTGGATAAGTGTAGTATTTTAAAAATTTGATTTCACAGTATAAGCAAATGTGTCATATGTGGGACAAGACACATACCAGAAGTTTGGTTCAAATATTTTGTATTGGAGAAAATTAATAGATAAGAACTAATAGATAAAGACCCAAAGTTTATGTATAAATAACCCTTAAAAGATTCTTACTATTTGTAAATGTAATTAGTTTTTAACTGCTATCACTATGGCTTTGGCCTTTATTCATTTCTAAACTTATTAAAAATGAAAATAAGAAAAAAAAAGTCATAAATTTTTGTGCTTTGGAGTTGTCTCTCTCTTTTCAAGTCTGGTTGCCACATCTGGGTAGTTGCCCTGGGAAATTTTTCTTGTTTTTCTCTGTAGCTTTTCCTCCTGCTATTCCTGGGAGTGTATGTCTGATTTTGAAGTTGATTTCCTGCTTGTGGGGAAGTACTCAGGACTTGAGGGAGTTGGTCCGGAGGGACCAAGGACTTGTGCTTCTTCAGCTTATGTCTCCTTCCATAGCTGTTCCATTCTTCCGGGTGAGGTTCATAGTGATGACTTTGAAGTTCACTTCTTCTTCTAAATAGGGCATTGGTGGCCTATGGCTTGTTCATCCTGCTCTTCTGCATCTCCTCCAGGTATCAGGAGATCTTGAGGACTCAGGGTTTGCTGCTTGGAGGGCTGCTTTGGTCAGTGTGTTCATGATGACCTTGTCCATGCCTGGCAGTTCCAGCCAATGCCCAAGTATTTCCCCATCTCTATTAAAATATGACTGCATATACACTCCTCTTTTTGAGGTCACTTCTGATTTTAATCTTACTTACCATGAAATAGTCTTCATTCCAAATACTGAACATTTATAAACTGGACCAATGCACACTATTTATTTTACCTTGGGACCAGTTGCTTGGTAAATAATCTTTACTTTCACATGAAAGTTACTGCATTGGTGTGTCAGACGTTAGATAAAATTTGTAGAATGTATCTTTCCTTCTCCACTAAAACAAATTATACACACACACACACACACACACACACACACACACACACACACTTGTTCTGTGGATTTGGTTTATAGACAGGAAAGAAAATAGTTACCATATTTAATGTGTGAAGTGAATCATATTCTTTCAGTGGATAGATGCCTTTTTATTGAAGATCTTGGTGTAGGTAAGAAATACCTTGGGTAGTACTTGGAATAGGGACAATGAAGAAGGGATAAAGGAGAAAAATGAAACATAACACTGTGAAAGACAGGGATGAATATGATGAAATAGGTACAAGCCTAATACCAATATTGGAACATGTGACATAACTTTTATATGCCTCTCTGTGTTTTGTCACTTAACATCACTAGGTAATAAGTAAAGTGATAACCTTTCTACCACCAGTTATTTTGAACACAATTTACCAATTGAACAGAGATTATAAAATTAATATTGATCGTATGAGAATAGAAGGATTTGAAGATAATAAAATGCTATAATTATTTCAATCTTTTTAAACCTCTTTTTCTTATCTAATTTCATTCCCTCAAAACAATCTTTGGAGGTAATGAGACCAAGTATTATTATTCCCATTTTATAGCTAAAACAGACTTAGAAGTGAAACTGTCTTCTCTAAGCCTAGTGAATGTTAAAGTCTGCTGATCTGAAGTGTCTAATGTTTGTGACTTGGAAACAAAAAATTTCTTTGTCTTGTGTATCACTATGGGCTTTTGCCTTGAAGGAAACCACCTTAGAAGCTAATCCTGGTACAGTGAGAGAGAAGAACTTTCTATTCTGGGCTATGGAGTTAGGCTGAGCATTTTCATCAGTGACTTAGACCTGATGGGAGGAAGCAGAATGAGTAATGGCTCCAAGCCTCTGTGTTTTTGCTACTTGGATCAAAGGAAATGAATGGTATTGATGCAATTTTCAGCCTCAAGGGAGGGATTCTGATTCCTGGCCCTCTAGCAAATAGTGAGATGAGAAAGAACTAACCAACAACCAGAGTCCTCCCCCTGCAGTGACGTTAGGGCTTGTTCTGAGCTCCACTTTTACCTGATGCTGGAACCCTCCCTTACCTGGCTAGTGTCTTAATGTAGGGAAAGGGCTGTCTGTATAAGATAAACAAGCTGCCCAGACTCATTGATACCTACAAGACCTATATTGGAATAAAGCATTCACTACTGGAAAGGAGGTACTTCTTTCCCTTCCTCTGGCCACCCCATAGAGACTATGAACTCTTATGTTAGCAATTTCAGAATTCTAAAATAAAGGGAAAGAGCCTCGACTATCAAAGTGATAGTGCAGTAAGTAGGCTTTACCTTCTAACTCCTAGATCTCCAGCTTCTGGGACGTGTTTTCCCAGAAAACATTTTTTTTTAATGTTTGTTTGTTTGTTTGTTTGTTTGTTTATTGAGAGAGAGAGTGAGTGCATAAGCGTGGAAGGGGCAGAGAGAGAGAGAGGGAGAGAGAATCCCAAGTAGGCTCCACACCCCCATCATAGATCCTGATGTGGGGCTCAGACCCACAAGGCATGTGATCATGACCTGAGCGGAAACCAAGAGCCAGACAGTTAACTGACTGAGCCACCCAGGTGCCCCCCTATGCTGTGTGTTTGCACCAGACTTCTGGAATCCTTGTTCTAGCAGAGATACCAAGAAATGTCAGCACCATTAGAGGGGAAAAACGGCTTTCAGTGGATTAACCCAATTTTCTGGTCTCTTCTATGAAAAGCAGTAGTAACTAGGCTTAATCCTACTTGGGCTGTGTAAGCACACTTACAGTTCTTTTAATTATCATAACTGAAGACGTAATGGGCTTCACTAGTGGGATATCAATTTAGAATTATTTACTATGCATATTGTATCAACTCTGATCCTATTTTGTACTTCAGCAAATATAGAGAATATATTATATAATAAATACAAGTTTATTTATCTAATGGGAACAGCTCTTTTACAAGTTTCATGTGAATTGGTTATATCTGTATTTAAGAACATTTAAATTTTTAGAGAAAATATATAATTGCTCTTGTCAGTTTTAACAGTGTTTGACAGAATAGCCATAACTCTTGTTTTTAATGGGTATAATTTTATCTCCTCCTTCTAAAATGGAAAGGTTCTGAGTTCGTATTTCTTTATGATGCATTTATATGATATTACTTTTGACAAATGTTATAAATCTGTTTTTGTAAGAGTCTTTTGCATTTCTGGTGTTTATTTTGATGACTTTAAATTGTGTTTATTTAAACTATCTCTTGAATGGATTGAACAGAATATAAGTACTTATTAATACCTACCAATTTTTGAAAGACAGAAAAGGACTTTTTTTCCTCAAATGAAATAAGGGTATAAAATTGAATCATGCTATAAGTAGAAAGGATTAACTTCAGGAATTACTGCTGCTCATATAAGTTATTTTGATCTCTAATTAATTTGGGATTGCTCCCTCAATTACATGAAATATCAATTATGCCATATGTGATCTATGGTTTATGACATGTGTTTTAAACTTTATATATGTGCATAAACTGGAGTAAATAGTGTAATTTTAGATGTTTTTTTCCTATAAAAATTGTCGTCTTGAATTGGCAAAAAATTCCTTGAATTATTAAGCCACATTCTAAAAGCATTACTAAATATTAAAGGGATATTATTTACTGGTTTATAAACCTTCAAATGATTCCAAGAGTAAAGACTGAAGCAAAGAAACATGTAAGTGGTAATTTATGAACATAAGGTCAAAGGACTCAGATGAGTATGGTATTGTAGACTGCTTTTTAGTATTCTTATTTGACTGGAGATGGTTTTCTGAAATCCGAAAATAAAAAAGAGGCTTAGGTCACGAAGAGCTCAAATGTAGGACTACAGTTTTTTTTTTCTTTAGGTGTGTAGTTCCATTCCATGCAAACTTTTACTGTTGAAGTCAAAGAAAACACTAGTTTATCTTGTGTCCTGTGTTTTTCCTGCAATGGCAATATGGCTCTGTTACACTTAGATACACTTTATGGAACTAACAGACTTCAGGTTGTTGAAGGTGAACAAACTTGCTTGATCTCAGCAGTTATAAAAACAGAACTAGAAAAGGACTTTGTGTTTTCCACTCGGCAACTTTTCTATTTAGAGTTGGGATCCTATCACCACTTATTGAATTCCACAAAATGACTTAGAGACAGAGTTGTCAGGGGATTCTTTCTGTTTCTAAAATGGTTAAGAGGGGCGCCTGGGTGGCTCAGGTGGTTAAGCATCTGACTTCGGCACAGGTCCTGCGATGGGCTCAGTGCTGACAGCTCAGAGCCTGAAGCCTGCTTCGGATTCTGTGTCTCCCTCTCTCTCTGCTCTTCCCCCACTTGCTCTGTCTCTCTCTGTCTCTCTCTCTCTAAAAAAAATAAACATTAAAAAAATTTTAGTTTAAAGTGGTTAAGAGCTCTTAGCAGCCATGTGACCTTGGATAATCTCCCAAGACCTCAGTCTGTCCACCTGTAAAATGAGGAATAATTACAAGGAAAATAGAAAGGTTAGATTGATTCTTGTATAGTTGGCTTAGAATTGCAGTTATCCATATGAAATCAAGGTTTTATATACATGTAAAATGGACAAATGCATAAAGATATACAAACATATGTATCTGGGTTTTTGCATAGTTCTGGAAAGGCCTACCAGTAAGGAAATGACCATTGTAGTAACTACCCCGAGAGTCGCTAACTTGTTTTCTAAATCTATTGCTTTCCTCCTACCAGGACCCAGGGGTGCCTAGAGAAATGAATGATTTCAGGACTGGGATACAGAAAGTGTAAGATAAACCTGGAATATTTTGCGCTAAAAAACAAAAAGAAACACAAAAACAGAACTTCCTTTAAATCTTAAATGTTTCAAAAGGTAGTTGAAATATCTCTTAAGGAAGGCATAATGTGATCTTTTAAGCCATTTTGTTTACAGGGTAAGTGCACTAATAATACTTTTTGTTATAGTGAAAATTATTTCGTCTGTACACTTGCATTTTAGTGTTCACTGAATCCACTCATCTGACTGGCTATTGACTGTTGGAAGGACAAGGACGATATATATCTTTTGTACTTTGTTCTGAATTACCTGATCTATGAGAGCAAAGTGACACAGATGGCAAAGATGGGCTATGGTCCTTGTTTTCTTTCCCTTTTCAGAAATCTTCTTTCTGGGAGCATCTCCTTCACATGTGCAGATACCTCACATGTCTCCTTAAGGGTTTCCTGCTACTGTCCTTCAGAAATAGATTGTATTGTGTCAGAACTTAACCTTGGGATGAATTTGCCTCACAAAAGTACCCTTATATCATTGCTTGTCAGCTTGGCTTCATTGTTGTAAATATCTTGTGATATTAGTCTCCCTGAGAACCATATGACCATGAAGGTAGCCTCATCTTATCTCTTTGGGAGGCCTATGTATTTTAATTGGTATTCCTAAGAAGTTAAAAGAATGAAGCACTAATGGCGTAATTTCAGGAAAATTTCAGGCTGAGATGAGAGAAGTAATTCTCATTATACTTTCCAAACTATACCACATCAGTGTTGGTTTATTCTTCTTGCTTATAATATTGCTCCTGCCAAGGTCGCCTTCTATTTGTGATGACAAGTAAATAAAATCATATCACTATAGTCTTATTGGGTCTATTGAAAAAAGAAAGGAAGAGGAGGTTATGAATGACTTTTCCATACTCTATTTAAACATTTTTAGTCTCTTGTGTTTGAAAATAATGTATTCTAGTAGAGATGACACACTTCTCCTTACCTTTCTTGGCACCCTTAAAATAGTGAATTTTAATAGTCTCCTGTATATCTTTAGACAGTTGGATCTAAGAGCTTGCTTATGTGAGTCTTTCTGTGTGCATAGTTGTGAACCTACTAATAGATACACGAGGGCAGGCCAAAGTATGGAGTAGAGAGAAACTAAAAGCGTTGGCAGCTTTATCAAAAGAAATTGCTTCTATCTTTCATTGATTTTGAAATATTATTAAGTATGTATTTGATGAATATGTTCTAGGAATGTCGAAAGGAAGACAGTGGCTGCTCGTTCTCTTACTCATTTACCTCCTTATTTTCTCATTCTGCCAGATGCAAGAGGCCCTTGGTACTGTCAGCAGTGTGCTCCCATGACGAGAGCTTTCGTGAAAAATAAGGGAAAATAAAAAAAATGTATATATGGAAAACAACACAGCAGAAATTGTAGCTAATGTATAGCTAAATTAAACTGAATAATATATGACACTTATCCCACCTTAAGTGACAATTGGGCCTTGTTATTATTTGGTTCAGAAACATTGATTCTTTTTTTCTGAAAAAAAGGAAAGAAAAATAAGCTTAATAGAATTTTACAAAGGAGAATCTTGTAGAACTTCAGTTTACATTTTTAAATAAATAAAGTTTGGTTTCCTTAAGAGTTTTGAGATTATGAGAGCAAATACAAATTAAAAATAAGAAGCTTACTTCTCCTAACTGAAAATTAAAGAAGAGACTTCCCACTGCCTCCCTTTTCCTAGAGCATTTACTTTAGAAAACTTGTAATATTGAGGTCTTTCTTGGTCGCTTTGAAATGTATGTTAATTTTTTTAAGCAGATAAATAAATGTCTTACCAGCTGTACAACCCAGGAATATCTTTCTCGAGGACCTGGGAGCCAGCCCCTTGAAATGTAACCATCAGGGAAGATAGAGCACCAGTTATTGTGGGAGATAGGAGCCTGACTCTGGCAGTGTCTAACTGCGCAATGTAATGCTACTTCTTGTCATAAAGATATGAGTTTATTTTTCCTTTGGACAAAGACAGTTAGCAAACACAGAGTACCACCCCAATTACCAGGTGAATTTAGGATGAACTTGTGTGACAGGTGATCCTATCTAGTCCTCTTACTTGAGGACTGGTTATGGGGTTTTGTTTTTATTTTTGAGAATATGTATATAATGGGTGTTTCTATTGGCTATATAAAAGGGTGAAACTTCTTTCTGCCTTTTACAATCTCTTAGCAGATTTCCTGTGATGTGTATCACATTATGCTTTAATGCTAATGCTTATTTGATAGTAAAATTGTCTTTGTTCTCTTCTACCTTTGCAGAAAGATTTTCTGGTTTGGGAGGAGACTTGTTTTTTATTTAAAAAATTTTTTTAATGTTTATTCATTTTTGAGAGACAAAGACAGAGTGCAAATGGGGGAGGGGCAGAGAGAGGGAGACACAGAATCCCAAGCAGGCTCCAGGCTCTGAGCTGTCGGCACAGATCCTGATGTGGGGCTTGAACTCACGAACTGCAAGATCATGACCTGAGCTGCAGTCAGATACTTAGCCAACTGAGCTACCCCGGTGCCCTGAGGTTTGTTTTTTAAATTCTATTTCTCCAACAGTGTTTTGGATAAAAGCCTTTAAAGTGTTAGCATTTAGCACTGTTTGGTTTTAGATGCTTCATGGGCAGTATTTGCAAGGTCACCTAACTAGTAAATTATGAAACCAGGATTTGAAGCCAGGCATAATGAATAGCCTGCATATACATTTCACAAGAAGCTGTACTGCCTACCTATGCAAAACATGGGTAGGTTCTAGTACATCATTTTAGTCAGAATTCTCATCAAGATGGTAACTACTTTGTTAGGTTATTTAGGCATAATGTAATGGTTGGGATTTCCATTTGCCTTACTAATTTTGAAAGAAAAACTCCGTAAGTGTGAATTACTTTGATCTGTTGGCCAGCAATTTGGGATTTCAGGTAACTTTTAATTATGTAGTGCTTTATATCAGTACTAGCCTTTAAGTTGGTGAAGAAATGATGAGAACATTGACAAAATACCCATTACCTTCATTTGAATGTAAATTCTAATCTAATTCTCTGTTGGGCTCCTGAAATCTTTTAGATTTTTTCTTTTTATTATGCATGAAATAGCCTATTTTCATTTCCTTGTAGTCAGCATTTTCTAGAAAAATATTTTGAAACTTGTCTGTCAGACAGATGTTAGGAAAAATCAGGCCCCGGGATTTGCTGAATCACATAGTGGGCTTGCTAATAAGACTCCAAACCCACTGGTAGAATTCTGATTTAGGGTGAATAAGAGGCCCACGCCACCCCTGACGGGGTAAGGTTTGAATGTAGGATGTTGGAAAATATCGCTTGCTTCCTCTAGGTTTTATTTTCCATCTGTATGGGTTGCATGTTGTGGAAGGAGTTGAGGTGAATGTCGTGATTTCTAAAATCTTGGTTAGTGGTGGCAGGGATGGGGAGTGGAAGTGGTTGGTTGTACTCATGTGGAAAGAGAACCTTTAAAAATCAGTGAGTTAGCTGCCATTTTGTGTTCCCATGTGAGCTCACCTAATCTCAGCTGGTCTACCTGAGATCTCCTGAGCGCCAGCCCTAGTCCCCCACATGGTCCTATTTCTGTTCCAAGATGAAATAAACTATCATGAGCAATAAACTATCATGAGTTTGGGGAAACTTGGCAAACTGCAAGCACAAGTGCATGTTGGTGGGAAAAGAACTGTTAGCTGACAGAAGGTGGTTCATAGAAAGGCTATAGTAGATGATAACAAATTTCAGTTCTCTTTCAAGAAGTTAGTGGTAAACAGTATCTCTAGCATTGAAGAAATGAATATGTTCACAAACCAGGGAACAGTGATCCACTTCAACAACCCTAAGTCCAGGCTTCCCTGGCAGCAAACACTTTGTCTGTTACAAAGGCCACCCTGAGACCAAACAGCTGACAGAAGTGCTACCCAAGATCTTAAACCAACGTGGTACAGCAAGTCTGACTAGTTTAGGAAGAATCTGTGGATGGAAAAGCACCACTCACTACCAGAGGGGATGATGATGAAGTTCCAGATCTTGTGGAAAATTTTGATGAAGCTTCCAAGAAGGAAACAAACTGAGTTGAGTCAACTTCTGAAGAAAATAAAACTTGAAGAAGTTACTGGGAGCTGCTATTTTTTATTATGAGTGCTTTTTAAAAATTTTTTCATGGTTATGCTAAAATCTAGATCTTTAATATTTTAAGCCCAAGCTCCTTGGACACTGCCACTCTTTTCAGTTTTTGCTTATACACAATTCATTCTTTGCAGCTAATTAAGCTAAAGAAGCCTGGGAATAAACTTTGAAACAAGGTTAATAAAGTTTTTGCCTAGTTAAAAAAAAAAAAAAAGAGTTAACACATCAAAATCCCAGGCAACAAAAGCTAAAATAAAAACATGAGACTATACTAAAGAGCTTCTGCACAGCAAAGGAAATAATATATTGAAAAGGCAACCTACAAAATAGGAGGAACAATTTTTTTTTAATTTCAAATATAAAATTTTAAAGGTTATTTATTAATTTTGAGAGAGAGAGAGAGGTACAAATAGGGGAGAGGTAGAGTGAGAGAGAGAATGCCAAGCAGGCTCTGCACTGTGTCAGCACAGATGTAGGGCTCGATCCCACAAACCATGAGATCATGAACTGAGCTGAAACCAAGAGTCAGAGGCTTAATCACCTGAGCCACCCAGGTTCCCTTGGGAGGAACTAATTTATACTAACCTGTGATGAGGGGTTAATGTCCAAAATATGTATAAAGAACTCATAACTTTATAGCAAAAACAAACAAACAAACAAAATAACAAAACTCCAAAAAGTCCCAAATAATACAATTAAAAAACGGGCAAAGCACCCAAATAGATATTTTTCCAGAGATGATCTACAAATGGCCAATATATATAAAAGGTGCTCAACATCATTACTCATCATGGAAATCAAATCAAAGCCATATTGAGATATTCTTTTACACGTGTACTGTTAGGATGGTTGTAATAAAAACAAAACAAAACAAAACAAAAAAAAAACACGAGATAACAGATACTGGAGAGGATGTAGAGAAAAGGAAATTCCCTTTTCCTTCCTTCCTTCCTTCCTTCCTTCCTTCCTTCCTTCCTTCCTTCCTTCCTTCCTTCCTTTCTTTCTTTCTTAGCAGGGTAGGACAGAGGGAGAGGGAGAGAATCTCAAGTAGTCTTCATGCCCAGCCTGGAGCCTAATGCAGGACTCAATCTCATGACTGTGAGATCATGACTGGAGCCGAAATCAAGAGTCAGACACTCCACCAACTGAGCCACTGAGATGCCCCTAGAAAAGGAAATTCTTAATACACTTTTGGAAGGAACATAAAATCATACAGTCATATGGAAAACAGTATGAAGATTCCTCAAAAAATTGAAAATAAACTTCTATGTAATCTAGTAATCCCACACCTGACTATATTTCTGAAGAAATGAAATAAGTATCTCAAAGAGATATCTGCATACCCATATTCATTGCATCATTATTCACAATAGCCAAGATATGGAAACAGCTAAGTGTTCATCAGTGGATGAATGGATAAAGAAAATGTGACATGTATACACAATGGAATATGAATCAGCCACAAAAAGGAGGAAGTCCTGCCACTTGTAGAACATGGATGAATCTGGAGAGCATTATGCTAAGTGAAATAAGCCAGAGAGAGAAAGATGTGGAATTTAAAAAAAAAATCTCATTACACAGAAACAGATAATAGAAAGGTGGTTCTCAGGGGCCGGAGAGGAGAAAATAGGTTGATGTAGATCAAAGGGTACAAATTTTCAGTTATTAGAAAAATAAAAGTTCTGAGGATCTGTATGGCATGGTGACTAGAGTTAATAATATGGTGTCATGTGCTTGAAATTGCTGAGAGATCTTAAGTGTTCGTACCACATATACACAAAAAAGAGCTAATTATGTGAAGTGATAGATATTTTAATTATCTTGATCTTGTTAATTGTTCTAAAGTATATATGTACATCTAATCATCATGTACAATTCAAATATTATGTTTGTTAGTTATTCCTCAATAAGTTAAACAGACCAATTGTGAAGAATAGAAATGAAATGGTCATCTGATTGGTGGGTGCTCCCCCTAGCTCTTTCTGTGTTTAGCATCTTGTTACAACAGAATATTATTCAGAAATCAGTCTTTTGTCTATTTCCAAAATAATGACTGATGTTTTTCCTTATCCTTTATATTTCAGCTTCTTCCTTGGGAAATGTTTTAGAGAAGTTTGGTTTCCTTACCTCCACTCCAAAATATGTTTCTTCCCCTACGATTATTTTCTAAAATATCACCACATTATTTTCCACTTCTAGCAATAATAAATCTAGCTAGCACAATATAGACTATTTACAGTCAGTTGCCATTATTTGAGGTACTTATGTCTGTAAAGTCTTCACAAACACTAAAATAGCAAATACTGACCCGTGGTTCCTAGGTTCCTGTGATCTGCCTTTGGTCACACATTTTTATCAACTGAGTAACACACACCCTGTTTTATGTATGTTTTTGTTGACAAACATCTTATTTAGTATGTATTGTTAATGCAATTAACATTGAACTCATGGCCAGTAACACTCTCATACCTGAATAAAGCTTATGTCACTCTCGTATTTTTCCTTAAGGCACATCACAGACTTTTTGTGTTTAAGAACACTGGACAGCATTCCAGCATGACCCACTCTAAACAGCAAAATTAGCAATGAAAAGCACAAAATGAGAAAAAACATGGCATTGAGGAGAACGGGAAACGGACACCTGTTTACAGGATGGAGCTATCTTTGTACTATATCTGACTCTTCTTTGGTCTCCTACATGAATGGTGCTCATTGAGGTGAAAGTTAGAGTTAGTCTGAGAATGAGTGTAGACACAGGAGGGCAAGTGGTGAGAAGGGGGAGGTGAACTTTGTCCTTCTGTCCCAGCAAGTATTCCTGTGAACTGAAGCTGATTGGAGGATAATGATATGAAATCACATAAGACACTTGTACAAAAGTTGTATCTCCTGGAATTTTCTTGTATTGCTACATCCTGTGGAGATCCTGTTACCAATATCTGTGCAAAAACATGCTGGTCGGGAAGAATAGTAGAGGCTCACACACTTCTATGGCTTTTTCTTGCAAGTGGCACAACCAGTCCTGGCAAAGGCAACATGCAGGCTCCACTTCTGGGGTCACCTTGGTACCCTGTACCCTTTAGACATGCCCAAGTTTTAGTGGTCATTATTTCCCTTCTGCTGACAGTGACTTGCATCTCTTATTGAAACCACCTTTCTTCCACTCTTGGTCCACGTGGCTCTACTATGGTTAATGTCAACTCACTTGCCCCTAATTTTAACACAGTCATGTGACCCAGACTTTGCTAACTGGAGCACCAACATCTTACTGACAGATGTATAAACTCAGACATTCCCAGAATTATTTTTTTCAAAAACTAAACTTTTTTTAAGCTAAATTTGCTAGGTTCGTGGAATATATAATTGAAATTCTTTTGTACTTTTTGTCCTATTGTGGGGAGATTCTGTCTTATAAAAAAGTTATTGCAGAGAAAATCAGAGAAGGTAGGGAGATAGATGCTTAATGACCTCTGAGCACCTGGACTGTGCTTTAACTGAATCTGAATGTGAGGTTATAATTTTTTTTTGTTAGTTTCTGTCACTTTCAACCCCCAAAATCCTAAATAATAATTGTGACAATGCTACAACTATAAGAATAAAAGTCAGCAATCAAGACAATTTTGGTTATGCCAATTCATCATAAAGCAGAATTAACTTAATGGTAGTTGACAAAAAGAACTTTGTGAGTAATCTTTATGAAGTATTTTAAAATGTGCAATAGAACTTAGCTTACAAGGGAGAGGGAGACCTAGGAGATCTGATAATAATAGAGAAAAGCACAAGTGTTTCTATAATTTTTACCTCCAGAGAAAGACCTGGTGTGTTACACCTGTGTTGTTTGTTTATAATAGTATCCATAGCTCTTATCAAAATGCTAGGGAACAGGATAAACCTTCAATAAATGTTTGATGAAGGAGCACCTTGAATGAATGAGGCCTGGGAATATTGCCAAATACCTAGGAAATTGAAAAGGAAGGAATGGATTATTGTAAAGAAACAGAACTCAAGAATTAATGTCATATTTTTCAGAGAGAGAGAGAGAGAGAGAGAGTGAGAGAGAGAGAGAGAGAGAGAGTTCCTCTACGTTATATAGTATGATGTAAAAGCTCAGAGAGGTCACATAAAACAAAATTAAACCACACATTTATTGTGTTACTATGTCCTGTGTAATGTTAAATATTCTAGGGTAATTTTTATGGGATGGTGGGAAAGGATAGTTTAATATGGATTTATTAGAGGGGAAAGCAGAGTTAATTTGGTTAATTAATTATTTTATTCTATAATAAAATCTAATAAAAGCTATGCCTCAGAAAGAAATATTGTAAGAGTCTATATCAGTATCAAATAAAAGCATATCCAGACCGATAAGGAGAGATTTTATTCAAAAAGGATGTCACACTATGGAGAACACTCTGATTTCAGAGATCTGCAAGCATATCAGAATCAAACAGAAAAGTCTTTTCTTTTATAGAGAGAAGTAAGCAGGACTAGTGGAAACTTTGAAGGGGACATTGGCAAGTGAGGGAGAATGAGCAGATAGCATCTTGGGTTTGGTCTGGCAGTAAATGTGTCTCCCTGTGATGAGCAGATTCTTTGTACTGGAGGTCAGGGGGCATGTTTTGCCTTTAAACCCTTGCTTCGCCCCAGGAGCTTGGGGAGAGCCATATTCAGGGACCTGTTGGGAAGACAGAAGACTGACTAAACTTAGGTCAGATAAAGCAGGGGATAAGGGACAGGCAGTTGTGAACACGTGGTCATTAGTTGGAGTAATAGAAAGTGTGAGAAATGTCTTGAATTATTGCAGTGCAAAATGATATTTCCAAGGAATATATAGAAATTCTGCAGAGTAGGTGAACATGAACTGATGAGCCAGAGCAGTGGGAATTTATAAACTTGTCCAAGTTAGAATCTAAAGGGAAGGGCTGATATTATTCATATGAAGAACTATGATTGGAAAAGTAAAATGTTTCATATTTATGCTCAGATTAGTTAAGATATTTCCTCAAACTTCTCACTTAGTAATGACATGAAAGGTGGGATTTGAGATACCCTAAAAGTAGCCGGTATTTTAGGCAGGTGAATTAGAAATTAGTATGGTATGAGGTATTGTGAGTACTTTCAAAACCATAGACATGATGGTCATTATTCAGTAAGTCACCAAAACATGTCAAAATAGGAAGTTCTGGTATGCAAGAATAAACAAACAGAACCAGCAAATTAATAATAAACTGATGCTCAAGTGAATATCCTGTGTATATTTTTGCATATATCCTGTCAGAGTAAAGAGTACTAAGTTTTGTGTGACCTGCACACATTATAATTTTATATAATTATAATATAATAATAATAATAGCAATGATATGGGATAATAATTAAGACTTATACATATGCAAACAGCATAATATGTGAGGCACATTCTAAGCCCTTTATATATGTAATGTTCAATTTTTACAGTCATCCAATGAGGTAGGACTTTTTTTTAAATTTCACTTTTATAAGAACAGGAACCCTAAACAGGCTGAATATATGGTCAAAGGTCATACTTTGCTCTTACCTATTATTAGGTATCAATGGAGCAGGGGAAAGATACCAATGGATGTTCTACCTTTTGTAGGTGTGTGTGAAAACACTTAAGTTCTACTCTTTTAGCAAATTTTAATCATATATCATTACCAATTATAGTTGTCATGTTATACATGAGATGCTCAGACTGTATATTGCAAGTTCGTACCCTTTACCAACATCTCCTGTTTTCCCCATCCCTCAGCTGCTGGCAACTACCATTCTACCCTCTATCTATGGGTTTGACTTTTACCTTTTTATATTTGACATATAAGTGATGCCATGTAGTATTTGTTTTTCTCTGTCTGGCTGATTTCTCTTAGCATAACGGTCTCTAGATTAATCCGTGTTGTTGCAAATGCCATGACTTCCTTCTTTTTAAGGCAAAATGACATTCCAATACACATGTATATGTGCGTGCGCGCACACACACACACACACACACACACACACACACACACCATATCTTTATCCAATCCAGTTATCCACTGACAGACACTTAGGTTGTTTCCATAACTTGCTTATTTGTGAATTATTCTGCAGGGAACATAGAAGTACAAGCAGGATTCTACACATTCTATGTTTTCATTTTCATTCAGTTCAGAATCCTTTCTAACTCTTTGAGTTAATGATTTCATTTCCATGAGATATATACCCAGAAGTGGGATCAATGTGTAAAAAACAATCTATTTTTAATTTCTTAAGAAAGCTCCACACTGTTTTTCCTAGTGGCTATATCACTTTATATTCCCATCAAGACTATATAATGGTTCTTTTGCTCCACATCCTTACTGGCATTGTCTCTGGTCTGTTTGGTAACAGCCTCCTTGTCAGTGTTTTGGAGGAGTTTGAGTTGGATTGGCATTAATTCTTTAAATGGTTGATAGAATTCACCAATGAAGCCATTTGGTCTTGGACTTTTCTTTGTTGGGAAATTTTTGATTACTGAATTAATCTACTTACTGGTAATTGTTCTGTTCAGGTTTTTTATTTCTTCATCATTTGGTCCTGGGAAGTATAATGTTTCTAGGAATTTATCCATTTCTTTTAGGTTATCTAATTTGTGTATAATTGTTCATAGTAATTTATTACGATCTGTACTATTTCTGTAATGTTTCCTCTTTGATTTCTGACTTTATGTATGTGAAGCCTCTCTTTTTTGCTAATTAATCTAGCTAAAAGTTTGCCAATTCTGTTTATCTTTCCAAAAAACCAGCTCTTAGTTTCATTGATCTTTTCTATTTTTCTTTTTGTAGTCTCTGTTTTGTTTATTTCTGCTTTGACCTTTTGTTATTTCTATCCTTCTACTGACTTTGGGACTTAGTCTGTCCCTTTTCTATTCTAGTTCCTTGAAGCATAATGTTACGTCGTTTATTTGAGAACTTTGTTTTTTGCTTAATGTAAGCATTTATCTCTCTAGTATTCTTTCCTTTAATTTTGCTACATCCATAAGTTTTGGTGTGTTGTGCTTCCATTTTCTTTTGTCTCAAGATACAGTTTTAAAAATTTCTTCTTGACCTTTTGGTTGTTTAGGAGCATGTTGTCTAATCTCCACATATTTGTGAATATTCTAGTTTTTCCCTGTAATTTATTTCTGTTGTCATATTCATTGGTCATAAAAGATGCTTGATATGATTTCAATCTTATTACACGTATGGAGACTTACTTTGTGGCATAATGTGTGTTCTATCCTGGAAAATGTTCTATGTGTGCTTGAGAATAATGTGTGTTCCATTGCTGTTGGATGGAATGTTCTGTATGTGTCTGTTAGGTATACCTGGTCTAATGTGTAGTTTAAGTTCAGTTTTTTTCTTAATATTTTCTGTCTGGTTGAGCTCTCCACTGCTGAAAGTGGGGTATTGAAGTTTCTTACTATTATTGTATTACTGTCTACTTCTCTCTACAGATCTGTTAATATTTGCTTTATATATTTAGGTGCTGCTATGTTTGGTGCATAAATATTACAGTTGTTATGACCTTTGAATTCATCCCTTTATCATTATATAACTTTATTTGCTTCTTATTACACTTATTGGCTTAAAGTCTGTTTTGTCTCATATAAGGATAGCTATCCTTGGTTTCTTTTGGTTTCCATTTGCATGGAATATCTTCTTCCATCCTTTTACTTTCAATCTTTGTGTGTCCTTAAAGTGAAAGTGAATCTCTTGTAAATTGCATATATTTGGGTCTTATGTTTTCATCTATTCAGCCATTCTGTGTCTTTAGATTGGAGAGTTTCATCCAGTTATATTTACATTGTTTGTCTAAGGGTACATAACTACTCTGGCCTTTTTGTTCATTGTTCTCTGGCTTTTTTATAGTTTCTTTGTTCCTTTATACTTCTCTTGCTCTCTTTCTTTGTGTTTTGATGATATTATGTCACAGTATGCTGTGATTGTTTTCTCTTGATCTTTTGTGTATCTGCTATAGGTTTTTGTTTTGTGTTTACTATAAGGTTTTCACAAAACATCTTATAGTTTTATAAGAGTGTATGTCAAGCTACTATCATTTCCAATACATACAAAAGTTTTGCAGTTTGACATTCCCCTATCCTACATGTTATGTTTTTGATGTCACAATTTATATCTTTTTATATTGTGTATCACTTAAGAAGTTATTGTAGTTATAGTTATTGTTAATACTTTTGTCTTTTAACATTTTTATAAGGGTAAAATCACCAAGTGATTTACCTACCATCCCACAGTATTATAGCATTCTGAATTTAATTATATTTATCTTTTTCTTGTGAGTTTTAAAGTTTCATATGCTTTCCTGCTACTAATTGTTATTAATGTCCTAATTGTTAATTAATGTCCTAATGTACGAATTGTTATTAATGTACTAATGTCCTTTTGTTTAGCTTGAAGAAGTCCCTTTAACATTTCTCGTAAGGCTGGTCTAGAGGTGATGAACTCCTTCAACTTTTGTTTATCTGGGAAGCTTTTTATCTCTTCTTGAAATTTTAAAGAGAACATTGCTGAGTAAAGTTTCTTGGTCAGCAGATATTTTCTTGCAGCACTTTGAATATATCATCTTACTCCCTCGTGGTCTGTAAGATTTCTTCTGAAAAATCCACTGATGATGTTATAGGAATTCCCTTGTATATAAGTAGTTGCTTTTCTCTTGGTGCTTCTAAGATATTTGATTTTTCTTTAAATTCTAACAATTTAATTAAAAAGCACTTAATGTGGGTATCTTTGTTTTTATCCTATTTGATACTCTGGGCTTCCTAGATCTGGATGTCTCTTTATTCCTTTAGGTTAGGGAAATTTTCAGCCATTTTTTCTTTGAAAAAACATCCTGCCCCTTTCTCTGTCTCTTCTCATTTTGGGATCCCTATAATGAGTATATTGACAGTATCCCATAAACCTTTAAGTCATCTTCACTCTTTTTCACTCTTTTTTATTAGTTTGTTTTTGCTTCTCTGATTGAATGAATTCCACTATCTTGTCTTCAAGTTTGCTATTTCTTCTGATTAATCAAATCTGTCATTGAACCTCTCTGTTGAATTATTCAATTCAGTTAATAATATCTTCCTCAGCTCTGTGATTTTCTGGTAGTACCTTTTAAATATTTTCTCTTTGTTGAAATTCTCACTTTGTTCATACATTGTTTTCCTGAATTTCTTTATAACCATACTTTGAACTCTCTAATGGGTAAATCCCTTATCTCTATTTCATTAAGATTGATTTATGGAAATGTGTCTTATTTTTTGTTTGTAACATATTCTCCTACTTTATTTTCCTTGATTGTCTATTTTGGTTTCTGCACGTTAGCCACATCTCCCAGTCTTTAAAGATTGGTTTTGTGTAGGCAAGTGCCTTATCAATCAGTGTGACCAGAGTTCCTGGTTGCCTCTCAAACTCTTGTTATTTCAGTGCTGCCATATTTGTTCCTAGTGGCTCTAGTAGTTGAGTGTGTGTCGAGACATGCCAGTGTCCCTAAGGGGAGACTTGAAGTCAGCACCTAGATGCAGGCTGAGTAGAAGTTGGGTTGTCAGACAGAAGTGGGGAGAGTGTGAAACTGGGAGATTGACATTTTTGCCTGTTCTCTTGACCTGAGGCCTGGTGTATAGTTGTGAGCCACAGCAGCTTTTCAGCTGTTTCTTTGTTTGTCATAGTCTTGGGGGACTCATGAATAGAAGCCCCATTTATTATCAGATATAGGTGATTTGGGGGTCTATCCCTTGGGTGGGAGCCATAAAGTTTGAGATGTTAGATGTCCCAAAGTCTTTGCTCCTCAGGGAGAAGCTGAGAGTTGGGGTTCTCACCTGACTTTACAGCTATGTGCTGGGATATAATTTGTGGTGAGAGTTTGTCTCAGCCTTTCCTATCCGTTTTGATACTGGTATTTTCTCAGTCACCTGTGTAAATGAGTCACTCAACTAGATTCTGGATTTCTCTCAGAGGGAATTACTCTGTATACAGATGTATATTTGAGCCATTCACAGGAGAAGGGAAAATCAGGAGCTTCCTTTGTCACCATCATTTTTGAGATGTAGTCTTTGCAGATAGCTTTTGAACTTTTTTGGAGCAAGATTTGAAGCCAATTCAGTAATTGCCATAGGATGTTGTTTGTACTGAAATTGCTATCATAATCAATATTAACCTATTGTATATCTAAATTTGTAATCATATTTTAGCATTTCCTCTTCCATTAATTATCGTCTTAAATTTTTCTGTGTACCAGGACACTATTTAGCTATTTCCTTCATTAGTACATTTTATAAATTTTGGCTAACTTTTTATTTGTGTGAGAGTCAGGTTTCAACTATTTTGAAAACTATCAGCAAATATTGACCAGGTTTATTTCTTTTGACCTCTCTTTATGAATCCATCACCCTCTTCAGCATATACATTTTTCTTTAGATGAAGTAAAAACTATAATCCAGATATAGCTGAGTTTATAGGCCTAGGAGATATTCTTCTACCTGACTCTAAATATTAATTTAATTAGTTCAATTCACATGTGTTGTTGTCAACTGCGAGTTGTGGGGATGTCCAGGCTGGGTTAAAGGAGTCCAGTCGGGCCTGGGATATGTGACCTGAGAGAAGAGTGGGTCACAAGCATGGAGGGGTGAGTTGTAAGTACAACAGCTGACATGTGTTCTGTGAAGCGTAATTTCCAGGTATGATTATCAGGTAAGGATGACAGCCTATGACTGTAAAACTAAGAAGATAACCATACCTACTCCCTCAAAAAGTCATGAAATAAGCCAAGACCAAGGCACCAACTGCCTGTGTAATTTTCTCACTTACGAGGTAATCTTCAAATACTAGCACAATGCAGTATTATAACACTAGTCAGGTACTTCATTAATGATGATGAACTGTGACAGGCTGCAGATGGATTCACAGTAAAAGCAATAGCAGCATATTGCTTTCCCAGTTTTAATTTAGCAGCAGGATGGGGAAAAGCTGCTTTTGACACTGTACAGGCCTGTGGGCCACGTGGAATAATGTAATGATACTCTATGTCCACAAAGAACATTCACATCACTAGTACACATGAATTCTCAGTGCCGGCATCACTTCAACCCTGTAGTTGTCTTCATGACCCAGGTTCATTTTCTTGCTCCTGAAATTATTCTCCTCATTAGAACTGCTTTTGGATCCCTCAGCACCTGCATTTCAGTGAATATGTTATAAATATAGAAGAGTACACATGTATAAATAGGTATGTATGTATGCATGCAAAGACAAAAAATGTACGTGTGCATGCATATATGTATAGAATGGCTTTAATGAGATGCAATACACACACCACAAAATTCACCCACTTAAAGTGTACAATTCAGTGATTTTTAGTATATTCACAGAGTTGTGCAGCTATCAGAATATGGTTATTTTTAAAATTTCCTTTGACTTTTGTCAGGTTCTGGAGTATGGAAACTGGATATAAATCTGGGAAAAATGAAAATTAACAGCAGCAGTACTAACAATCATAGTTTGAGTCTGACTGGTACCTTCAAATATATCACCTTATTTAAGCATCCAACAACTATACAAGATAGGTATTAATTCAATTTAAAATGAAAATCACTGGTGCAAAAAGGTAAAATACTGTATCTGAGGTTAAAATAATTGTCCTATACTAAATGAAATAAGTAAGACCGAGAAATACAAATATCATATTATTTAACTCATGTGGAATCCAAAATAAAAACAAAAAGAAATTAAAAAGCAGGAAGCATATTCAGAACTTTAGAGATAACAAACTGATGGTTGCCAGAGGGAGGGAAGTGGGGGGAGGGCAAAATGGGTGAAGGGGTGTGGAAGTTATGGCAGGAATAAATCATGGGGATAAAAGGCACAGGGAATACATTCGATGATACTGTGATGGATGGCAGCTACATTTGTGGTGAGCACAGCACATAGAGTTGTTGCATCACTATGTTGTACACCTGAATGTCACATTGTGTGTGAACTAGAAAAAAAACTTGGCAAAACCAATATTTGATCTGATGTCACTGTACTGGTATAATTCCTTATCCTGCTAACCCCATGAATGTATTCACTTTATGTGGTATAACTCACTCTCTGGAATTTATTAGCCTAGTATTTCCATCAGTGTAATGCCTTCTGGCTTTCCTTATTACTTTGTGCATAACTTGTTCAGTTGATCATTTAGTTTTGTTTTGAATGATAGCTATTCTGCTTTTACTTCCACACATAATCTAAAATGTCTCACTTTATTTTGACTGTTTTCTAAAAACAAACATGTGTCTCAGAGGACAGAGCTTTACCCAGGGAAGGTGGGAGGAGGCAAGGTGAGCGGATGGGAAGGGGTCATCTGAGGTAAAGCCCTGAAGTGCTGGCAGTTGTGTGTGAGTTAGAAGATGGCAGGCTTCACACACCTAGTGTGCTGGAGGAATTGTGAAAAGCAAGAAGAGCATATGCTCGTGGCTTTTGCCGTTATCACAGTGTTAACCATGCCCACATCCCCTCTCACTAAGCCTGGAAAAAAATCTGCCTGAAAGTTCTTTAGCATCCATTCCTCTCTACCTGTTTGATATTACACTCGATAATTTTGTTTGGCTTCTCTGTCTCTACCTTGCTTCATCTACTGAAACTTCCTCTCCTGCAGTTGTCCACTCCCACCCTATGAATAACTCTCATTTTCTGATTATTATGCATAAATAGAATGTGCAACTACTTAGAAAGGGCCATGCTCTGCTAAGGAGACTCAGGTCATTATGATGGACAGCCTATTAGTTTGAAAACAAAATTATACCTTTTTATATTTGTATTTGTTTTAGTTTTATTTACATTTATTTATTTATAATCCCTGATTTATTTTAAATTGGATATAATATGAAAAATCTGTAAGAGCTCTCATGTAATACAACAAGAAGTCAAAGTTTAAAATTTTTTTTTTTTCAACGTTTATTTATTTTTTTGGGGACAGAGAGAGACAGAGCATGAACGGGGGAGGGGCAGAGAGAGAGGGACACACAGAATCGGAAACAGGCTCCAGGCTCCGAGCCATCAGCCCAGAGCCTGACGCGGGGCTCGAACTCACGGACCGCGAGATCGTGACCTGGCTGAAGTCGGACGCTTAACCGACTGCGCCACCCAGGCGCCCCGAAGTCAAAGTTTAAAATGCTGAGAAACACTGGCCTTTTTTTGGTTTTTAAATGTTTAAATGTTTATTTATTTTTGAGAGAGATTGAGAGAGAGCCAGCGAGCATGAGCAGGGGCAGAGCAGAGAGAGAGGGAGACACAAAATCTGAAGCAGACTCTAGGCATCTGACTGTCAGCACAGTGCCCGATGCGGGGCTTAAACTCACGGAGTGTGAGATCATGACCTGAGTTGAAGTTGGATGCTTAACCAACTGAGCCACCCAGGTGCCCAACACTGACCTTTTTGACAGGCTTATCTTGAGAACAAGAGAGGGTTTTTATTGTGTAGAATTTTGGGCGAGAAAAGATGAATAATGTTTCAGGGCCTTCCGTTCCTTTCGTTAGTACTAGTCTGCTCCTCTTTCTTCCCTTGAGATCTTTTCATTGTTAGGCCATGGAAATAGCCTTATGTACTTTGTGCCGATGATGATTGCACCTTCTTTGTGTAGTCAGGTATATTGGTATTTGATGATACTAAGACCCCAAACAGTAGGAGCATATAGTCTTGAAACTCATATCCTGGAAATTCGATGTGTTTAAGCACCTACGGAGGAGACCATGAGGTATAAATCCATGAAGGATAGTCTTGTGAAGATCTTTATCTTCAGGGAAAATAAGGTAGACTGGCTTGATGTAAGAAGGATGAGCCCATGCAACAGAGAACCAGTAACTTTAAATAGAACAGTGTATACTAAATAGTTTATACTTCAGATCCAATGCCTCAATTCCCTAATGTGGCAAAAACATTTCCCAGAGCCATGAAGAAAGAAAAATATACTTATAGCAAGATTTATTTCACCAGAATATTGTTTGCTCTTTGGAGCATCTGATAGTATAATTTGATCAAAGTGCAGTGTGTAGGAGATATTCCTTACTTCAGGGAGGGGACTGTTGGAGGTCATTGAAAGAGAGAAGGGCATTGGATGGAGATCCTGGTGTTAAGAGTAAGGGACAAGGCCATCAACAGATCAGTGGCCTAGGAACCTAGGGACCCAAAAGGTCGACCTTAGGAGCAGAAGTGTATCACAGACACACTGTACTCTGAGCATGGAAAGAGAATAGGGCAGAACCTTTCACACATTAGCAGTGGCAGATGATGGTCTCTCCACCCCTTGAGTTAAAGAGGCCATGCAGGAGTGTCAGCAGGGGCAGGAAAGGTGGGGGAAGACAAGAGGGATAGGCCCACCATCATCCTCAACCAGTAAAAGAACACACAAAGAATTTGTTATGCAGAGAAATGAAGGGAGTAGCAATAAAGAAAGTAGATTGGTTGATTGATTGATTGATTGATTGATTGAATAGCCATTCATTTAGATGAGAAAAAAAATATGGTACGTTGTTACACTGATAAGAATAATCTGGTCAAGAAGAAAAACCTGTTTATATAGTAGAGCAACGTCAGAGTGGATGGAGTATAGCACATAAGTAGAAGTTCATAAGTAGGAACATCAACAAGTCTTCCATTATACCAGGAAGGAAGGCAGAGCAACATGGACATCTGTGTGAGAGGTCCCTGGGAACTTTGGAAACCTATTGGGAGTAGAGGCCCCACAATGCTGTAAGTGGGGGTCAAACCTAGAAAATATAATCTGGTTACTGTTGTCGTACATCATCCATCTATCCATCCATCCATCCATCCATCCAAGAAACTAAAAAGGGAATTATAGAAGAGCCATAGGAAAAGCAAGTGTCTTTATTACAGAAGGACATTGTTATTTTAATTTTATATCTATATTTTTTCACTATGAATGTTTTAAGTATCTCCCTTTAAATGATAAATATAATAAATACCCTTTGAAAGGGTATTTATTGTGCAATACAAATTTAGGTGTTGTGTCAGTATCTTTTAGCTGAACAAAATTGGGGGTGGTGATAAAAAGTCCAGTAGAAGAAAGTAGCAGATTTGTGGATATCTCTATATTATCTATTATCTATCTATCTATCTATCTATCTATCATCTATTGTCTATCATCTATCATCTACCTATCATGTATTTATATATCTATTTATCATCTATCTATTGATTGATCAATTGATTGATCCTCTTCCCCACCAAGGTTGAACTGTCTTCAGTCTCCTTTGTTCTTGATTTTATTGTTTGTTGGCTATATAAATTTCATCTCAGATATCGAATTAAAACCATTGAGCCAAAAAAGACAAAAATCCATCTACCTAAGGCTACAAGTGCAAACTTGTAGTTACTTTCCTCCCCTATTTATTAAGAATACTTTTAAAAAGCAATGTATAGGGGCGCCTGGGTGGCGCAGTCGGTTAAGCGTCCGACTTCAGCCAGGTCACGATCTCGCGGTCCGTGAGTTCGAGCCCCGCGTCGGGCTCTGGGCTGATGGCTCAGAGCCTGGAGCCTGTTTCCGATTCTGTGTGTCCCTCTCTCTCTGCCCCTCCCCCGTTCATGCTCTGTCTCTCTCTGTCCCAAAAATAAATAAACGTTGAAAAAAAAATTTATAAAAAAATAAAAAATAAAAAGCAATGTATAGCAGTTATTTGTCACACTGTTTCTCTTCTTTCTAACCACCCTTTCCCTTACACCTGCATATAAAGCCAACAGGTCAGACAACAGACCTATTTCCTATCTCAGGTTGCCATGAGACCATATGTGTGCATGTGTGAGTGGGGATGGAGAGCCTGATTCCAGCTGGGCTTTCTCCATGGTCTTGGTATCTCTCCATGTTTCCCACCACTTGTTGGAACTCAAAGGATTAAGAGATAACCTTAATAAAATCCCCCCCCCCCCCGCTAAATGAAGAAGGCACAGTGGTGTGTGTGTGTGTGTGTGTGTGTGTGTGTGTGTGTGTGTGTGTTTTGAAGGTCACTGAACATATGACACATTTTCCTCTGAGCCAGCCCAAATCTGAGCTGAAGTCTAAAATCCCCGACTCTGTGGGAACATTTTAGTTTCCTCTCTAAAAATCATCTTGACTTCTATCTTGGTATTGGGAGTACTTGTACCAATAACTTCTTGATTTTACATGGATTTTGGTTTTAATGGCATTTTATAAGATTTGCAACTCTGGTTCAGTGCTCTGGGTGCTTTTAGCCTCAAGCTAAAAGCAACAGTGTTGCTTCAGATTGTGATTGAATCTGAACCAAAGGAGTTAAGGTTCTCATTGATAAATATGGCAGGTGTATCCAGGTAATTCTGGCTCCAACTCTGCTGTTAAAATTTATTATATAATTATTAAGCATCTAATATTAAGTGTTATTACAAATGTGACATAAGTATTGTTTTGCTTTTCCTTATTGATGCCACATGAAATGGAAAAAATGTGCTAATTATTTTGAAGTACAGTGTGATCAGAAAAAGAGATAAGAAAACTAATACATTATTTTAAGAGCTGAATATCTCATTTAAACATTATAAAAAATGTTCAGGATTGTCACTCATGCTCACATTTTATTGACCAAGAATCTGAGCTTATAGAGTTTAAGTGAATGGCTCAAGCCTCATTCTGAGTAGTCAGTAAAATTGGGATTTGAACTTGGTCTCTCTGATTCCATGTATGTATCCTTTTTCAACTTATTATACTGTACTTGCATATTTTTAAAAATTATTTTAATTTTTTTATTTTTCAATGAGTTGTGTGTCAAGAAAATTTCCCAGTATCTTTATTATGGGGCAGAATTAGAGTTCACAGATACGATTATAAACTTATGTATCAGCTTGGGGTAAAAACAAAATCCTACTTATATTAGTAATATTATCAGTGACTCCACACTTATAACCTCATCTTGGGAGAATATTCTTTTATCATGGCTAGCCTGTCTGGGGTCATAATCTTCTAGTTTCCTAGACTCAATATTTTACTCTTAAATATTCCTTCCTATCAATTGGAGTAGTTGGTAAGACCTGCCATCTTATGAATATTTGCTTCTAAAAACATTCCTGGCAAAGTCTTTGGCCAATGTCTTGCTGACAAGTAGAAAATAAGCAGTTACCCCTTCCATGTGCCCCAACCCCACTGTCAGGGCTTTTTAGAATTTACCCACGAGAGATAACATTGATGCAACGTAAGTGTCTTTCACAGAAGAAAACTTGAGGAAAGAGAAATAGGGACTGTGTTGCTCTGGGTAGAATTGCTATTGGAAAGAATCAGCATTGTACAGATGGAGACAGTGTCCAACACCTGCTGAGATGGGCTCTCTGCTGACATCAGTGGTTTGAATAGTACAGGAAGGGGAAGGAAGAAAAAAGATCCCCTCTCACCCATCCTGTTAATTACTCTGAGAGGAATGGGTTTGAGGGTTTGAGGAACACTAGTGACTTCCTAAAAGTCAATAGTGAACATACAAAAATTGTGTATCTCTGTATTGTGTGAGATTGAATGGAAACATGTTTTTAGTAAAGCAAAATTGAGTTTTGAAACAAGTAAACAAGGTTCAGACTCAGCTAAGGTTGACCCACAGCACTGTAGTCATGACATCCCAGAAGTCACAGCTCTGTATTTAATAGTCCAGTGCCTGGGAGGGCCTGAACTTACCAATAGTGTCAGTGTGTTGGACAGGAGAGCTTTGCAACCTCAGAAATACACTGAGCTTGTAAAAGGCCCCTGGTGCTGGTCTACCCTTCCTTGGGAGCAGAGAGGAGGAGGCATCACAGTCCTTTCCTGGGCAATGATTCCATTTTGGACTATCTTAAGCTGTCAAAGAAGTTTAACAACAATGAACTCTGAAAAAAAAAAGTGGTTTGGATGTTACAATTACTTATTTGATAAGAAGTTCTTTGGTTTTTAGGCAAATTTACCCACTGTTTCTCAAGTATCAACCAGCAATAAATAACAAGCAATATAGGGAAGAGGAAATGTATGCCAGTTAAAAACAATATGTTACACTTGTATATAATGCATTAATGGCTATAATACAATCTTTTTATAAATACTTGCATTTTGAAAATTATAAAAATTTAAACTTCGTTCATCCTTAAATATGGAATTTGATTTTAAGGAAGTTATTTATTTAGAAAAAAATAATGAAAAAATCCCACATTTATTGAGTTTTGGATTAAGTTTTCCCTTTATCTTGGTAACTGGCAACATACCAATAGTGTAGTCTATTCCTGGCTATTTATTCGCTCATATACACACTCCAGTTTTCAACATATTGAATATTTGAATACTGATTCAATAATAGCTAAGCCTTAAAATATGTTGATATTTAATTTTAAATAAACTATAATTTTTTCCTGTATAATAATTGTTGACTTAGAAATATTGGGAAAGTAGAAAATGCAAAATTTTCAATTGAGAAAAATAAATAATATATATTTGATCCAACTTCTGGAAATATCAAAAATTTGTTTCTAATTAAATATATCACTTTATTGAACTTGAGCACCTTTGACAATACAATATTCAGAACAGGTTATACAGATAACTGGCAATAAATTTTTTAAGACGCATTGTATCTTAACATGCTAATCCTTGATAATTGACAATTAATGCTCTTAAAAGCATACTTTAATTTTGTTGGTGCAATAAGTATGGATCCTAAAGTCAGTTGTCTCATAAAGTAAGACCCTTTGGCAACCCAATGCTTGCTACTTAGTAGTGGTATATAAGCTTTTCTATTAATAAAAGAAAGAAAACCTTTATTTCTTGTCCTTTGAGATATAAGGTGATTTTTCTTCTTCTGATGTGTGTTCAGATCTATGTTCAGATCTGAGGCTGCTGTGTTATCACAGTCAGATGGCTGGGAAATCAGGTAAACTATCAGTGTGTCAGCCGTATCAGTTGTGTTGAGGGAAGAAGTAGCAGCCAGAACAGTTCAGTCATGGCCACGTAAAATATTGTGCAGGTAGCAATGAGGGATGAAAGTGATTCTTGCTAATTCATTGAATGTTGCAATTAATGGGGCTTTAATAAAATACAGAGGCAGAGAGAATTTGAGCTACTGAAGAGTGGATAAGCATAGATTGAGAGACAAGTCTTGTAGCTTAGTAAAGCTGTAAGAGAAGTGATACAGGAAAGAAAGAATTTTAGTAACTAAAAGGTAGACTGCAGTTTGTTTATCCATTCAACTATTGAAGGACATTTGGATGGTCCAGGCATTGACTCCCATTTTAAAGCTCTTCACACTACCTCCAGGCTTCTGAGGGTTCATGGGCCTCCCAACACCTCTTAATTTCTTTACTGAATAGTTTGTTACTTGTAGGTCTTTTGCTCTATATGGGCACTGAAAATTTAGGAACATTCCTTTCATTTCACCTGTTCTACCATGGTTGGTGCGCCATTGCCTCAGGTCATGTGTGAAATAGCCACTGTTGGGTTTTTTTGTTTTTTTTTGTTTTTTTTTTTCAAAAGCTTACAGGCTCCCCCTACCAAATCCAGTCAAGTCTGCCATTAGACCTAAAGTTTTATACTGTCCCATACCTATCTGTATGTTATAGAATAAATCTCCCTACCTTTTGGCATACCTGGAAGCTCAGCCCCAGGGTGAGAGGGAAATCTGACCTTGCTGTTCCTTTCTTTCTTCTTCTCTCTACAATAAAGACCAGGCATAAGAGGAGAGCGTTGGGGTTTCCATCTCTACATGTCATCTTTTCCTTCTTTCGATTCTGGGGCTATAATAGAACTCTATAGTCTAGTCCTGTAGTCTGTCTCTTTAAAGAGGGAATATAATGGAATTAAACATCTTTCAAAACTATTACCTTGCTGGGGATTCAACAGTTTTATATTGGATATCAGAAAATGAATAGTAATTCTCCCTGTTTGAATTCTTGTTTGAACAGCTATGTTAGAGGGCATAGCAAAGGAAACAATCAGCAAAACTAAAAGGCAACCAATGGAATGGGAGAAGATATTTGCAAATGACATATCAAATAAAGGGTTAGTATCTAAAATCTGTAAAGAACTTATCAAAAAACATCCAAAAAAAACAAATAAGCCCATGAAGAAATTGGCAAAAGACATGAACAGACACTTTTCCAAAGAAGACATCCAGATTGTTAACAGACATATGAAAAGATGCTCAGCATTGCTCATCATCAGGGAACTACACATCAAAACCACAATAAGATACCACCTCACACCAGTCAGAATGTCTAAAAAGAACAACTTAAGGAGCATGATAAAGAAGTTGAGATGGCCAGAGAGACATAGTCTGTCTAGAATAGGGTCTGTGGAGCCAGACTGCATGAGTTTGAAGCTTGTCTCTATTGCTTATACTGTTTGCGTGAGAAAAAGAATTTACTGAATTTTTCCATATTGGTTTCTTCATCTGTAAAATAGAGATAGTATTATATTCCCTGCCTCATAAATATATGAGAGCCACTCCACAATCTGAAAAGCTCTGTAGTACATTTTTATTCTTTTGAGTTTGGTACTAAAACTCAGTGGGCATCAGAACTGGAGTGGAGTGTATACAGTTATACCTCTTCCATTTGCTGTTCACAGATATTTTATTACCTTTATTATTTTTTGGTGACTTTGAGTTCAGTTGCACTGGGAAAATATAAACAAGTAACTAGGTGTTACAGCTCCCACTACCCCGTCCTCCCAAGGTGTTATAGTAAAAGGGTAAAGGAAACATTTGTACTCATCAGTAGTGCATAAAATAGAGTTGTTGCCCACATCTGTTTATCTGATCATTGCAAGTCTTTTAGAAGATTTTTATAAATGGAGTATCTAACTGAAATATCTAAAGAATGTGGTATGGGAAATATGACTTCATATCTCTTAAGGAAACAGAAAAACAAGTTGTTAAAGTTTCTCAGTGACCATGATAACCAAAACCGAATTTAAAAAAAGAGAAAAAACTGATCCAATGGAAACATCAAAAGAAAACAAAAAACAAAATTAAGATTCGGATTATGTGTTGAATGAGTGGACTCAATAACCAGGAAGTGAGCCTGAGCTACTGACTGTACATGGAGCACAAAATCAAGTAGAATATACCTTAATGAAATGAATATTGAATGTGGTTGTTAATATTCAAAGTACCGACTGCATAAATTTCAGAAGCTTCTGGTGTAAATTATGTGAAAATGTGTTATTTAAAAATTGCTGCTGACCCTATCTTACCACACTTGCTAAGATAATTTCTAATGAAAGGCTGAAGAAATTTACAATGCCGGTGTAACTTTTAATTACTGTCAGATTCTTGGAAAAACAACAGCAGGGACAGACAAGAGAGAATCAGGAGGTTTTAGAACAACTGACCATAGGTTGATTGTTTACAGATATGCTGATGCTATAAACCTGTAAGGATAAACTCAGTAGTGACTGGGAAAAAAAACAACACCCAAAATGTTTGAAGGTGCGTGCATTTTGTAACATAGATAAATAGAGACACATTTTTGGTATATTGTTACTACTAATTATCAATATAAGGTCAAGCAAACTTAATTAGAAAGAAGATGTAAAATTTTGTATATCCTAAGGAATAATCAGCACATACCTCTTCTGAAATTTTATGGTAATAATGTTTTCAGAATGTACTTTTCTCTCACCTGACATGTGGAATGAGCTTTGTGAACAAGGAATTTTACGCTCCTTGAAGAGTAAGTTTGAATACTTTTTGGGAAAAATAAAAACAAAAACCAAAATACAAAATGAGTTGTTTGTTTCAGTTACTAGAGAACTAGGAACTAAGGGTCCCAGAAAGATTTCAGGCTTTTTAATGGTAGTCATTAAGTTGATAATGATTACAAATCTACATTTGTGATAATGTTGATGAATTTATATTAACAAATGATTAACACATCTTTGAGTTAAAATAAATTTGGGAAATAATCTTGTACCTCAAGACTTTAAATGATTTTTTGTAAATGATATGAAAAAAATGTATCAAACATTTTGCCCAAAGGAACAGTTGGTGGGCAGAAAGACTAGATCAGTCAGAGACAAAAACTGATTTATCACCATAGTGATGGGTCAAGTCTAGGGAGTGGTTGATGCCTGTGTCGGAAAACACAGCTATGAGAGTTCTGTATTTATTTATTTGTGTGTTTATTTATTTATTTATTTATTTATTTATTTATTTAGGTGGTTCTTAAGTCATCAGAGTTCCTCTAAGATTAGATACATTAAGAATTTGCACTCATAAAATATTCTGTTTCTTGAGAGATTTGTGTTTGCTTCCTCCCTTAGATCCCCAACATCCTTACAAGTCTCTATTTAATAGAAGTTAAGTGTTTGTGTATGTCTTCCTTGAAAACTAAGATATCTTCATTTTACATGAATAAATGTCAGTGTACCATTCATTTGGGAAAATGCAAACTTTTATATTTATTTTGGGATTATGTATTATACTTGATTTGCTGTATTGACTTATATTATTCCTTGTTTCCACGTGTAGTTTTCCATCATGATCACATTTACATAATAGATGTATGGCATATAAAACTTATCTGAGTCTATGTTTTTGATTCCACTGGAAAGATATTATTTTCAACTGGTATATTTATATAAGGCATTAGAATCAGACAAATTAAATATACATCAAGGCACTTAATTGTTTTCAAATGTTGTGTCTAAAGATAAAATTTGAAGTAAGATAGATAAATTTGCATAAGTCATAGCCAGAGATCTATTGTTTTCTATAGACTGCATAATTCAGTATCTTCTTTGTCTTCTGTGAAATATAACCTTTTCTGATAAACTGTATGATTTTTATTTTTTTCTTAATTTTGGCACTGAGTTCTTCTCAAAGACTAATCTGGTTTAGTTTGCTAAATCACAAATTAGAGGTAGTCACTCTCGATTAGCTTGGGTAGCATTATGAAGAAATACATGGCATTTAATATAAATGCTCCATTTTATATATTTGACATAATCCTATAACTCTACATTTAAAGCTAGACTAAACCATGCTTTTAAAGGATTATCTTTTTTTCTGCAGAAAGAATTGTAGTTAAATGTAAATTAGGTTTTATGAAACTTAGAAAATATAACTTTTAGACACATGGAAATTTGAAAAAGATCATGAAATGAACTGTTACAAAGAACATGAACAATCTTTCAAGTCTTAATTAAAGTAAGGATATGCTAGTTGTTCCAAAAATGTCATAGTTATGACAAATTCAGAAATAAGTTAATTATAATAAAGAAAAAGTGGCATGTCATTGTCAAATGCATGTGAACGGAAAAAAAAATAGCTGATTCAAAGTGAGAGAAACCTGCTGGTGGAAGTTTAGAAAGGTCTCTTTAGTAATATTATTCATTATTTCATGAATTTCTTTCTGAAGTCTGGAAATCCTATAAGGTAAAATAAGATAATGACTTAATTTTATTTGTTAGGTTAAAAATTACTTTTTCTTAATGATATGAACTAAATATGTCATGTATAACATTAATTTTCTAAGGGAAGAGTTAAATATGCCTGTTTATTACTTATGTGAGAAATACTACAGGTAATCCTCAAAGAAAGTCCATAGTGCAAATAATTGGAGCTAGCAAGAGTGTGAGATGTGAGGAAATATTTTTGTGTTTCTGTAGACTTGGGACTTTTTGAATAAATTTTGCTGCAATCTTGGGAGGCTGGGTTAAGAGCAAGATGTGGAAAGTTCATTCACAACTGTATATGTAGTGAGAGAACTCCAGACAGATTTTCCTAACTCCAGAGGTATATACTTACATCTCAAGGGAAGATAAGGCTCAGGATGTTGGAGAAATTTATAAGTCAGAAAATGCAGAGACACTGGGTTTATCTCGTCCTTGGAGACATGTATTTACATCCCAAAAGTTTAGAGTGAGATCTCAAGATCCTTTCCATCCAGTCTCCAAAAAGCAAGGGTTTTCTCCCTCCTTTTTGGGGCGAAGAGAGTAACTGCCTCTTTTTCCTATAGATAAGCAGATAAAACTCAATTTGCTCCATTCCTTACCAGTAGTGTAAACTTAAAATTTATGTGTGTAGGATATCTGACCTGGCTTTCATTGCATCACCTTCGGGGTAAGAATTGGGATATGAGGAATCGTGTGGTCATTATTTTTAGGTGTACAGTGATATGTCTTTGATCCAGAACGCCTTGTATGTGCATTCAGTATAAAATTAATAAAGGTGAATATTAAAACCCCAACAAAGACAGGTAAAGAGCAGAGCAAAACAAAAGATTTTATCATTAATATCTATACCAAGGATAGAGTCAGCAAGTTGATAATATTAAATTTTTGAAAAGCCTTACTTTTGAACTTCTTCTATATCCTGCAGCTTTGTTAGAACATCCAACTATTTATGGATGGTACAAATTGCTAATATTTGGTTTATTTACCTGTTATTTAAATTGAATCATGTTTATAATCTGTTGTAATCATCAAAGGCAATAAAGTAGAATCCTGCTGAAGAGATTGCTTATTTCCTATAGTTGTAATTAATATTTTTATTATAATTCTTCCTTTATAAAGATTAATTATAGTATCATTAAACTGGTGTTGTTTTCAGTTTGTAAAAACTTTGCACTATAGCAACTGCATTTAGTTTCTTAAAACAGTGGGAAACAGTGGGAAATTTGTGTTTAGCCACTTTTTATTTATCTTTTATTATTTATTTTAATAGATAGGAGATCCAGTATAGATACTACTAGAAAACAATACTCAAAAAAGCAGCATTTATTTCATCTTTTTTACTTGGCTTCTTGCTGACTTAATACTTATTGGCAGCTGGAAACAAGTATACTTTGAAAGTCTGACCCCTGTGGACTGAAGATTGGAAAAGTGTGTTTTGCTGTTTTCATGAAATCTGATAAGTCAATTTAAAGTGAAATTTAGTAAGTTCAAACAGATGTTGGTTTAAGTGCTGAGGGAAAAAATAGACTTGAGATTTTTTTTTCTTCCCACTGAAATAGCTGCTATTTGATAGAATTAGACAGGAATTTAAAGATCATTTAAGTAGAATTCAGTTTTACTTTTCAGTCCTGTGGTAAGAAATCCTATTAACAAAATATTTAAAGTTCTTCTAAAATGTATGATTTAAAAACATTCATAGTGACCACAACATAAAGTTACTTAAGAAATATGTCACATGTACTTAATTAACAGGAAGTATCTGTTTGCACTGAATAAAAAACATCCAAATTCCATGCATATATATTCACTGTCAGTGCTGTCCTACATCTTGTACCATTTTATATTGCAGGGATATTAATGTATACTATTGCATTTATGAGAAATACAATTAAAGCCAACAGCTGGTGCCTCATAATTTCAATCAAGATATTAGTATTGTATGATACCAGGTTTAATCACTATTTGGTACCTGAAGCTTTTCCCCTCTGAACTGATTGTTTTGATATGAAGAGATCTATGAACTCTGCATTTACTAGGGCTTCTGGGAAACATTACAGGTTAACAGATCAAATAAATAGAGTTTTGGGGGAAGGGTGCATCTTTGAAATGATGATATTTCCTGCTGCCCCACTTGGCACTCTGGGAAATGCATAACTACAACCAGACCATTTCTCTGAGTTTAAGACACTGAACAGTTTTGGGGCGCCTGGGTGGCGCAGTCGGTTAAGCGTCCGACTTCAGAGGTCACGATCTCGCGGTCCGTGAGTTCGAGCCCCGCGTCAGGATCTGGGCTGATGGCTCAGAGCCTGGAGCCTGTTTCCGATTCTGTGTCTCCCTCTCTCTCTGCCTCTCCTCCGCTCACACTCTGTCTCTCTGTCTCTCAAAAATAAATAAACATTAAAAAAAAATTAAAAAAAAAAAAAGACACTGAACAATTTTGCCAATATGGTGGGATATTTTTCTAAGATAAGTTGGGTTGAGAGATGCCTGGGTGGCTCAGTCGGTTAAGCGTCCGACTTCAGCTCAGATCATGATCTCTTGGTTTATGGGCTTGAGCCAGCATCAGACTCTGTGCTGACAGCTCAGAGCCTGGAGCCTGCTTCAGATTCTGTTCTCTCCCTCTCTCTGCCTCTCCCCTGTCACGCTCTGTGTTTCTCTGTCTCAATAATAAATAAATGTTAAAAAAAATTATAAGTTTGGTTGAGACTTTTGGTTTAAAATAGTGTTTTGAACCAACATATTTATACCATTTCCCTCATGAAACCCCACTAACATGAGAGAAAAAAAATTAAGATGCTTATTTTGACAAGGACAGAGTACAAGAAGAGAGAATAGCAATACCAATTTGGAAATCCAGAAAGAAGCTGATGACTATGATTGATTTAGCATGTCCCAAAAAGTTGGATTCTAATGTGGCAATGGGTAAAGTCAAATTGTGTACCCCATAGAATCCCCCCAAAGGCCCAGGAATTGCTAGAATTCAGGACCTTTATAATGGGCTAATAACATGGGCATTATTTTAAGTTCTGTTTACAAGACCCATATCCTATCCCTCTTTGAAACCTAAATAACTACCATGCTGTATCCTGAAATATTATAAATATTTATTATTGAGATTTATCTGAAGAGCATAGACAGGTCTCTAGACTGAGAGCAAAAGGCAAAATGAAAGGTACACATTACATACAAGAAATGAGGATAAAGTGAAAGTTTACATAGTGAATATGGAGACCCTATATCCTTTGTTATTTGATTTCTATAAGACTGTAAGCAAAGGTTATATAACTGAAATAGGATGATAAAATACTTTGGAATGGAGTATCTCATCATTTTAAGAAGAAAAGGCTTAACAATGCTGAGATGGGGGTCCCCACAGTGAATCAGAGTATTTCATCAAAGCTCATAATCAGGGAAGTCTGGGAATATGGCAGAGAAGGAGGACCTTCAGCTCACTTGCCCCATGGATAAAATATAACACTCACATAAGCTAACTAATTCAGAAAACAACCCAAAGACTGGCAGAACAAACTCCATAACTGAAGGTAGAGAAATTGCCACATTGAAGAATTTCTGGTGGCAGCAAAAGTTTTGGTGGTCTCATTTTGCAAGCAGACCAGTGCATACCTTATTAAAATGTGCCCCACTCAGCCAGGGACCAAACACTGACCACAACAGGCAAAGAGAGCCTCTACATATGACTAGACTGAAGGAAAAAGTGGCCAGGTCTCCACAGCAGGGCACACACAGCACACAGAGGAGATACTCCCAGGACTGCTAGGTCCTGAGGAATAGGGAACACTGCACTACAGGGTACTATAGGACCTCTTCTTCATAAAGCCATTACTTTCAAGAACAGGATATGTAACTGACTTTCCTACAGGAACAGACACAGATAGTTAGACCAAATGAGAAGAGAGAGGAATTTGTCTCAAGTGAAAGAACAGGACAAAATCACAGCAAGAGACCAAAGCAACATGGATACAAGTAATATGTCAGAGAATTAAAAGGAATGCTCATAAAGATACTCACTGGACTTGAGAAAAGAGTGGAGGGCATCAGTGAGATCCTTAACAAAGAGATTAAAGAAAAAAAAATGAGGGAATAAGTAGCAGGCTAGAGGAAGCAGAAGAATGAATTAATGATCTGGAAGACAGAGTAATGGATACTAATCAAACTGAGTAGGTGAGAGAAAAAAATATGTAAAATGAAAATAGACTTAGGGAACTCAGTGATTCCATCAAGTGTAACAACACGTGCATTATAGGGATCCCAGAAGAAGAACAGAGAAAAGGGGGCAGAAAAGTTATTTAAAAAAATAAAACATGAAAACTTCCTTAATCTGGGGTTGGAAACAGACATCTAGATCCAAGAGGCACAGATCCCCCCAAAAAAACTCAACCCAAGGAGGTCCACACCAAGACACATAGTAATTAAAATGACAAAAGTTAGTGATAAAGCAAACATTTTACATGCAGAAAGAGAAAAGAAGACAGTTACACACAAGGGAAATCCATGAGGCTATCAGCTGATTTTTCAGCAGAAACTTTGCAGGCCAGAAGGGAGAGAGAGGCATGATATATTCAAAGTGCTGAAAAGAATAAATCTGCAGCCAAGAATACTTTATCCAGCAAGGCTATCATTCAGAGTAAAAGGAAAGATAAAGAATTTCTCAGACAAACAAAACTAAAGGAGTCTATGACCACTTAACTGGGCTGTAAGAAATATTAAAAGGAACTCTTTGAGTAGAGTTCTTAAAGGTCTTAAAGGTAAGACCATAAATAAGAGTATAAAAAATTGGAAACAAAATACACTAAAAATAAGCCTATCTGTAAAAGTTAATTAAGGGTTTCAAAATATAAAAGGGCATAAATAATGACACTATATACCTAAAACTTGGAGGAGGTGTAGGATGAGGAAGAGGAAGAAAGAAGCTTAATTTTAAGCTTAAGTGACCATCAACTTCATATAGAATGCTATATGCAGAAGATGTTATATACAAACCAGATGGTAACCACAAATAAAAAAAAGTAATAGATATGCAAAGAATAAAGAGAATGGAATCTAAGTGTACCACTAAAAAAAGCCAGCAAACATAAAAGAGAACAAGAGAAGAAAGGAACAGAGAAAAACTAAACACACACACACACACACACACACACACACACACAAATAATAAAATGGCAATAAATACATATCTATCAGTAATTACTTTGAAGTAAATGGGCTAAACAATCAAATGACATAGAGTGACAAAGTGGCTAGAAAAAAAAAAAAAGAACCACTTACCTGCTTCTTACAAGAGACTCTTTTCAGACCTATAGACACCTACAGATTGTAAGTGAGAGGATGGGGAACATTAATCATGCAAATTGATGTCAAAAGAAAGCTGGAGTAGCAATGTTTATATCAAAATAGACTTTAAAACAAGAGTCAAAGAAGGGCACTATATAATAATAGAGGAGACAATCCAACAAAAAGATACAACAATTCTAAATATTTATGCATCCAACATGGAGATACTCACGTATATAAAGCAGTAATAACAAACATGAAAGAACTAATCGTTAGCAATACAATAATGCCAGGGCTTTATCACTCTACTTACATAAATGGACAGATCATCCAAACAGAGAATCAGCAAGGAAACAGTGGCTTTGAATGACCAGATGGATTTAATAGATTTATTCAGAACGTTCAATACTAAAACATCAGCATACACATCCTTTTCAAGTGCACGTGGAACATTGTCCAGAATAGGCCCCATATTAGGCCACAAGACAATCCTTAACAAATTCAGAAAGACTGAAGATATACCAGCCTCTTTTCTGACCAGACCACTGTGAAACTAGAAATCAACCACAAGAAAAAATCTGGACCACAAAATACATGGAGCTGAAATAACATGCCACTGAACAATGAGTGAATGGATCAATCAAGATGTCAAAGAAGAAATTAAAAATGGAAACATGGAAACAAATTAAAATGAAAAACACTTGATCCAAAATCTTTGTGATGCAGCCAAAGTTACACTAAGGGAACATTTATAGAAATACAGGTCTACCTCAAGAAGCTATAAAAATCTCAAATAAACAATCTAACTTTACACATAAAGGAGCTAGGAAAAGAAGAAAAACAAAACACCCAAACAGCAGAAGGAATGAAATAATGAAGACTAGACAGAAACAAATGAAATAGAAACTAAAAATCAATAGACCAGATCAATGAAACCAGGAGCTGGTTCTTTGAAAAGATCAACAAAATTGATAAACTTCTACCCAGACTCATTAGGGGGGATAAAAAAGAAAGGGGGTGGAGGTAGAGACAAAGGAGGAGGAGGAGGAGGGGGAGGAGAAGAAGAAAAAGGACTCAAACAAAATCACAAATGAGAAGAAATAACAACGAACACCACAGGAATACAAACGATTTTAAGAGAATATTATGAAATATTGTATGCCATCAAATTGGACAATCTCTGAGAAACACATAACAAACTCTGAGAAACCCATAAATTACCAAAACTGGTGCAGGGAAAAATGGAAAATTCGAACAGACCAATTACTAGCAAAGAACATGGAATCAGTAATAAAAAAAATTCCCAACAAACAATAGTCCAGGACCAGATGGCTTCACAGACAAATTCTATTTTTTTTTAAGTTTTTATTTAAATTCCAGCTAGTTAACTTCCAATGTTATATTAATTTCTGTTGTATAATCTAGTGATTTCAACACAATACCACACCCGAGGCTCATCACAAGTGCCCTCCTTAATTGACATCACCTATTTAACCTATCTTCTCACCCACCTCCCCTCTGGTAACCATCAGTTTGTTCTTTGTAGTTAAGAGTCCGTTTCTTAGTTTGCCTCCCTAGTTTGTTTTGTTTCTTAAGTTTCACATATGAGTGAAATCATATGGTATTTGTCTTTGACTGACTTCTTTCACTTAGCATAATACACGTACCTCCATCCACATCATTGCAAGTGGCAAGATTTCATTTTTTATGACTAATATTCCATTTTGTATTCACACCACATCTTCTTTATCCCTTCATCAGTCAATGGACATTTGGGATCTTTCCATAATTTGGCTATTGTTGATAATGCTGCTATAAATATCAAGGTGCACTGTAGTCCTCTGAATTAGTATTTTTATATCCTTTGGGTAAATCCCTGGTAGTGCAATTGCTGGATCATAGGGTAGTTCTATTTTAACTTTTTGAGGAATCTCCATAAGGTTTTGCAGTGTGGGTACACCAGTTTTCATTCCCAGCAACATTATAAGAGGGTTTCCCTTTCTGCACACTCTGTCCACACATTTTGTTTCTGTGTTGTTAATTTTAGCCATTCTGATACGTGTGAGGTAATATCTCACTGTGGTTTTGATTTGTATTTCCCCGATGAAAAGTGATGTGGAGCAATTTTTCATATGTCTGTTAGCCATCTGGATGCCTTCTTTGGAAAAAATGTACAGTTCTTCTGCCAAGTTTTTAACTGGAATATTTGATTTTTTAATGTTGAGTTTGATGTTTTTTATATATCTTTGGATACTAACCCTTTATCAGATATGTCATTTAAAAATATCTTCTCCCATTGGGTAGGTTACCATTTAGTTTTGTTGATTGTTTCCTTTGCTGTGCAGAGACTTTTTATTTTGATGAAGTCCCTATAGTTTATTTTTACTTTCATTTCCCTTGCCTCAGAGACATATCTAGTAAGAAGTTGCTACAGCCAAGGTCAGAGTGTTCTCCTCTAAGATTTTGATGGTTTCCTGTCTCACATTTAGGTCTTCAATACATCTTGAGTTTATTTTTGTGTATAGTATAAGAAAGTGGTTCAGTTTCATTCTTTTGCATGTTTTGTCCAGTTTTCCCACACCATTTGTTGAGGAGACTATCTTTTTTTCCATTGGATAGTATTTCCTGCTTTCAAGAAGATTAAGTGGCCATCGAGTTCTATGTTCATTTCTGGATTTTTTTATTCTGTTCTATTGATCTATATGTATATTTTTGTGCAAGTATCATACTGTCTTGATCATTACAGCTTTGCAATATAACTTGAAGTCTGGAATTGTGATGCCTCCAGTTTTGTTTTTCTTTTTCAAGGTTGCTTGGGTCTTTTGTAGTTCCATACAAATTTTAGGATTGTTTGTTCTAGCTCTGTGAAAAAATACTTTTGACACTTTAATAGAGGTTGCATTAGATGTGTAGATCGCTTTGGGTACTATAGACATTTTAACAGTATTTTTTCTTCCATTCCATGAGCATGGAATGTTTTTCCACTTATTTGTGTCATTTTCAATTTCTTTTATCAGTGTTTTATAGTTTTCAGCGTACAGATTCTTTGCTACCTCTTTAAGTTAGGTTTATTCCTAGGCATCTTATGGTTTTGGGTGCAATTATAAATGGGTTTGATTCCTTGATTTCTCTTTCTGCTCTTCATTATTCGTGCATAGAAATGCAGCAGATTTCTGTATGTTGATTTTGTATCCTGTGACTGAATTAATGCATCATTTCTAGCAATATTTTGATGGAGTCTTTTGGGTTCTCTGTGTAGAGTATTATGTTATCTGGAGTTAGTGAGAGTTTGACTTCCTCCTTGGCAATGTGGATGCCTTTTATTACTTTTTGTTATTTGATTGCTGTGGCTAGGACTTCCAGTATTATGTTCAGTAACAGTGGTGAGAGTGGACATCCCTATCTTGTTCCTATTTATAGAGGAAAAGCTCTCAGTTTTTCTCCATTGAGGATGATATTAGATGTGGGTTTTTCATAGATGGCCTTTATTATGTCAATGTACGTTCTGTCTAATCCTAGTTTGTTGAGGATTGTTTTCACCATGAATTGATGTTGTACTTTGTCAAATGCTTTTTATAAAGCATCTATTGAAATAATCATATGGATCTTATCCTTTATTTTATTAATGTGGTATATTACATTGATTACTTTGCAGTGGGGGCACCTGGGTGGCTCAGTCTGTTCAGGGTTTGACTTTGGCTCAGGTCATGATCTCATTGTTAGTGGGTTAGAGCCCTGTGTTGGGCTGTCTGCTAACAGGTCAGAGCCTTGAGCCTGCTTCTGATTCTGTGTCTCTCTCTCTCTCTCTCTCTCTGCCCCTCCCCTGCTTGTGTTCTCATTCTCTCTGTCTCTCAAAAATAAATAAACATTAAAAAAAATAATGTTTAATTTGCACATATTGAACCACCCTTGCAGACCAGGAATAAATCCCACATGATCACAGTGAATGATTCTTTTAATGTACTGTTGGATTCAATTTGCTTAGTATTTTATTGAGAATTTTTGCATCCATATTCTTTAGGAATATTGACCTATAGTTCTCTTTTTTAGTAGTGCCTTTATTTGGATTTGGTATTAGGGTAATCTTGGCCACATACAATGAATTTGGAAGTTTTCTTTTCTTTTCTTTTTTTGGAATAGTTTGAGAAGAATAGGTATTAACTCTTCTCTAAATGTTTGGTAAAATTCACCTGTGAAGCCATCTGGTCCTGCTTTGGTTTGTTGGGAGATTTTTGATTATTGTTTCAGTTTCTTTGCTGGTTATAAGTATATTCAGGTTTTCTATTTCTTCATGTTTTAGTTTTCGTGGTTTATAAGTTTCTAGGAATTTATCCATTTCTTCCAGGTTCTCCAAGTTGTTGGCATATAGTTTTTCATAATATTCTCTTCTAATTGCTTGTATGTCTGTAGTGTTGGTTGTTATTTCTCCTCTCTCATTTGTGTTTATTTATTTAGGTCCTTTCTCTTTTCTTTTTGACATGTCTAGCTAGAAGTTTATCAATTTTATTAATTCTTTCAAAGAACCAGATCCTGGTTTCATTGATCTGTTCTCTTGGTTTTTTTTTTCTGTGTGTGTGTTTGTTTGTTTGTTTGTTTGTTTTTTACTTTGTATATCATTTATGTCTGCTGTAATCTTTACTTTTTTCTTTACTCTGCTGGCTTTAGGCTTCATTTATTGTTCTTTTTGTAGCTACCTTAGGTGTAAGGTTAAGTTGTTTATTTGGGATTTTTCTTCTTATAAAGTATTTTTTTAAATTTATTTATTTATTTTGAGAGAGAGAGAGAGACAGTGTGAGTGGGGGGGAGGGGGAGGGCGGGGAGAGAGAGAGAAGTTTGAGAGAATCCTAAGCAGGCTCCACACAGTCAGCACAGAGCCTGATGCGGGACTTGAATCCATGAACCATGAGATCATGACCTGAGCTGAAACCAAGAATTGGATGCTTAACAGACTGAGCCACCCAGGCACCCCAGGGTTTTTCCTACTTCTTAAGGTAGGCCTGTATTGCTGTGTCCTTCTCTCTTAGAAGTGCTTTTGCTGTATCTCAAAGATTTTGGACCTTTGTTTTCATTTCATTTGTTTCCATGTACTTTTTAATTTCTTCTTTGAATTCCTGGGTGACCCATTCATTGTTTAGTAGCATGTGTTGTAACCTCCGTGTGTTTGTGGTCTTCCTATTTTCTCCTTGTGGTTGACTTCAAATTTCATGGCATTGTGGTCAGAAAATATGCATGGTGTGATCTCAGTATTTTTGTATTTGTTGAGGCCTGATATGTGACCTAATATATGATCTATACTGGAGAATGTCCCGTGTGCACTTGGAAAGAATGTGTATGCTGCTGTTTTAGGATGGAATGTCCTAAATGTATCTGTTATTCCAGCTGGAGCCATCGTTTTTTTTGTTGATCTTCTGCATAGATGATATGTCCATTGATGTAAGTGAGGTGCTTCATACAAAGGAGGGGAAATGGCAAGAGCACACACATACTAAACATGCTGGAATAGCATGTATCAGGGGAATTTATAGAGACAGCAGTAACAGAAGTGTGTGAATCTCCTGTTGGCCATTAAATTCTAGGCCAGTGCCAAGAATTGAAGCTGCAGTGGAAGTCAGACTTAGCAAGAGACAGTCTAACTATTTGGCAATGTAATGTTAAGTTATGATTAGGGAAGTACCAGCCCCTCTGGTGTGATTAGTGACTAAGAAACAATGGTGATATGTCTTAGCAGAACCTTGTCTTCACCCTTATTATTACAGAAGTCTGGCTGTACCCTGTGCCATGGAGTAGATGGGGACTAAAGGTACTACTATAATCAGAAACACGTTTGATGACTCCCTGGACGGAATATACTCATTGTACTGTTTTATATGATTTGTTTCTAGGTCCATACTTATGTCACGTAAGCATGATACTGGCTTGTCTCACTCTAGTAAGCGTACAAATTAGTGTATTTCAAGTACATCAGGAACGTAGGAGTGGGTTAGCAGATCTGGGCTGAGATTAACTGGTCTTGGCACTGTTTTCTCACATATTTTGGTGTCTGCTGGCTATTGTCCTGTCTAGAATGACCTCAGCTTTTTTTCCAAGTGCCTCTTACATGCTTCTGGAAGGCTTTCTTGTTCTTATGGTGATGACAGAGGTCAAAGAGAAAGCAAGCAGAATAATAAGGAAACTACTGGCCCCCATGTAAATGACTGCTCCTGGCATGCAAATAAGGCTATGGATATACTCTAAGGAAGAAAAAGATCCTTGCCTAGTAAGATGGGATCACTGAAGATGAGAAGCTAGAAATGGGTACACACTGTCCTGCCCTTGGATTTCTCCAGAATTGCAAGAAGACCATCCCAGATTCTTGCAATTTTTATAGTGATAACTTTTTTGTTCATCTGTCTGATATTTCAACAAGGAGAGAGAACACTTCACCTTCTAACACACTTACTCTGCTTCTGAAACTTTCTAACACACTTGATCTATGTATCATATAATAATATTAACAAATGAAACTGATTGCCAAAAGTGGATCTTAGATCCCAAGGTTTAAGAGAAAGGAAGTCATTTGGGATGGTTACTTCCTCCAGAATGATAGAGATCATTGGAGGATGCTTGAGAAAAATCTTAGAGGTCCTCAGAAGACTGTTCTCAACCTTCATGCTATATTTGTGGATGGTAGTCCTGTAAACACTTTCCATATGAGAAAGTATATGCTCTTTGGACTGTCCATACAAATGGTTTTACCCCATCCTTCTCAGGGGAAATAACCTGCATTCTGAGGATGGTCTTCAATTCTCACAGCTCTTAGAGAATTGATAGTGGAATGGGTTATTTTGCTTAGGGGACACATTTTGTGATCAGAGTAGTGGATTGAGAGATTAGGGTTAATATGCCCAACAATAATTTCCTTAAACACTGTCTTCCAGACAAGGAATTCATCGACAAAGTTTACTAGAAACTGACTCTAGTCTACTAATTAATCCTGGTCTTGGATTCTTAGTCCCAGATCATGCAAATGAAGATATATCAGTTGGCTATGGCTACTTAACAAACTACCCCAAAGCTTAGTCGTTTAAAACAACCACCTTTTATTATTCCTCACAAATCTATATATTAGGTTGGCATTATGTACTGGGCTGATCTGGGCTGAGATGAACTGATCTTGGCTGTGTTCTCTCACATGTTTTGGGGTCTGCTGGCTGTTGCCTTGTCTAGAATGACCTCAGCTTTTTTCCAAGTACTTCTCATACACCTCTGGCAGGTTCACTTGTTCCTATGATGATGGCAGAGGTCAAAAGAGAGAGCAAGCATCATTGTGTAAAATAGAAAATGGAAACACACATGGGCTTTTTAATTTTCTGATTACAGTACATTTGATAACATTTAATTGCCTGAAGCAAGTCACAGCCTGATCTCAGAGTCAGAAAGGGAAAGGACTTTGAGTTTATAGGGCAAAGCATATGGATATAGAGACAACATTAATTGATGGCATTAAGCAATCAATCTGCCATAGTCTATCTCTTGTTCAAAATTATTTATTGCCTTCCAAATGCAGAATACAGTCAATCCCTTCAAGTCCTCAAAGAATCTCACCCAATTATAGCATCAGGCTAAGAGTACAGTATTTTATGGTATATTTTAAATCAGGATGTGTCCTTCTTAATCCAGAGACCTATGAATAAGTTTGTTAATACTACAAACATCCAACATATGGGTTAAACTAGAGCAGTATAATTACAAGAGAAATATCCGTTCAAAAAAAGGGAAGAAAGAAAATCACATAGGAGAGACATTTGTCCATTGTAATTCTGAAATCCAGCTGCACAAATGCTGCTAGGTGTCCCTTCTCTGAGGTTAGAGACTATTCCTTGATTAGGCCCACTTCTGCTGTGTGGGAGTGACTCACCAGCTCATTTTCCTTCATCTTTTTCCATAGCTCTTTTTCCTTCATCTGCTGGGATGTACTTTGTTTTCCCTGCTCCTTTGACCACTTCTGACAACGACATCACTGCTCTCTTAGCAGATTTCTCATCTCTTAACAAGTTGTGCCCATTTAGAAATGTAGCAGATGAGTTGTTAAAAGTTCATCCCATTTCTCTAAGATCACATAGGGTCAAGTTGATGTTTTTACACAGTTTTAAAAATATGAATAAAAATATGCTGTTGTTTACCTGTTACAAATAAGTATGATTCAAAGAAATGCCTCATTTTGTTGTTTTGTTAATTTTAACATCATATTTTATCTTAAGAATTTTCATGGACAAAGGAACAAAACAATGTTGCCTGATGTTGTTGTGTTACCACGGTGACAAGCTTCTGCCAGTGAAGCATATTATTCAGGAGCATTATTGCTTCAATATTGGTGTGCTTTTACATCAAGGCGTTGCTCCTTCAGTTTTGAAAGAGGGAACTTGAGAGTAGTACAGAACAGGAATAGTGTGCCATTTCTCACGGGCATTGTTTGTATCTCTTTTATTATGTTATATGGTCAATGAACTTGGAAGCCAACAATTTATATATCTGTTAAAGAGAGGCAATGGTTCATAGGCCTTCAATATTTCTATAAGGGTAAATTTTGTGCATAATATGTAGTAAAGGAAGGGCCTATTATGTCTATAATAAATGTGATTTCAGGAGAACTTGGTTTAAAATTTTTCTCTGTTAATCATTCTCATATTTCACACTAAAATTCAATAAATTTTATGTCGTTTTAATGCACTTTAGTATATTTATTATAAAAGTCATAGATTTTTAAATTATTTTTCTCATTTTGACTATGTTATGCTAAGTGATTTTTTCCAAGTCCATCCTGTTAGTTTTAATATCCCCTTTCCTCTATAATTTGCAGATTTTGGAAACCAATGATCTACTTCACTGGAGAATTAGTTGGATGATAAATCGTACTTAAGTTTCCCAGGGAAGGGTTGTCATCAATATATTCTATAATTATTCTTTTAATAATATTTGTTGATTTAAACTAATACAACCTAATTGCTCCCCAAATTCATACAAGAAAATAATTTGAAGAAATATACATGTAAATGAGCTACTGCAACAGAGCAATAAACATCAATAAAAGGAAGTAATTATGTTTACTCTAAAGTTCCAAATAGGGAGAAAAGTGTACAAATTTCAATAGTATGGGTAGCAATGTGATCACCTATGATTTCTATAGGAGAAAATATAAATGAAGAGGTTCAGGAACAGGATAAGAAAACAACAACAACAACAAAAACAGATTAAAACAAAAAAAATTGAATTTCTACGCTAGGTCTTTATTTTAAGACTTGAAAGAAAGAGCTCATTCTCTTTTCCTTCTTTCTTACCTCCATCTTTGCCTTCCTCCTTCCCTTCCTTCTTCTTTATACAATATGAAATGACAAATAGCTATATCACTTATTATGCATAAACATGATGACATTGATTTAAGAATGTCAGGAGAAGAAATACCCAAGTTATCTCCCTTAGTTATTATTGCAATGGCTTTAATGAGAAACTAGCATACAAGTCAAAGCAGAATTTTCATTCAGCCACGGTAATGACTACTTTGAGCTCAGGACAATAGATTACACATTTTCATTCATTTCTCAGGGATTAGTTTCCTACCTTGCTCTTGGTAAACACTCACTCTTATGTGGAACCTGAGAAACTTAACAGAAGACATGGGGGAGGGGAAGGGGGAAAAAGTTAGAGAGGGAAGGAAGCAAACCATAACAGACTCTTAAAAACTGAGAGTAAACTGAGGGTTGGTGGGGGGTGGGAGGGAGGGGAAAGTGGGTGATGGGCATTGAGGAGGGCACCTGTTGGGATGAGCACTGGGTGTTGTATGGAAACCAATTTGGCAATAAATTTCATATTAAAAAATGATTTTTAATGAGAAAATGTTTCTTAAAAAATGACAAAAGGTTTTCCATAGGATTTCAATGATTTTCTATATCTAATGACAAATGGAAAGAAAGTGTGATATGGGAGTTAATGGAGATCAGTCCCAAACTTGGGTATTCCAGTACCAAATCATATGCATTTTCTTGGCCTCAGATTTCTTTTTATTTTTAATGTAGATTCAAGTTAGTTACCATTTACTGTAATATTGGTTTAAGGAATAGAATTTAGTGATTCATCACTTATATATAACACCTAGTGCTCATCCAAAAAAATTCCCTCCTTAAAACCCATCACTCATTTAGCCCATGCCCCCAGCTACCTTACCTCCATCAACCCTCAGTTTGTTCTTTGTATTTAAGAGACACATATGGTTTGCCTTCCTGTTTTTAACTTATAATTTTACTTTTATTTCCCTTTCCATATGTTCATCTGTTTTGTTTCTTAAATTCCACCTATGAGTGAAATCATATGATATTGGTATTCTTCTGACTGACTTATTTGGCTTTGCATAATACACCCTAGTTCCATCTACATTTTTACAAATGCCAAGATTTCATTCTGTTTCATTGCTGAGTAATATTCCATTTTGTGTGTGTGTGTGTGTGTGTGTGTGTGTGTGTGTGTGTGTGTGTATTACATACACATACATACACCATATCCCTTCATCAGTTGATGGACATTTGAGCTCTTTCCATAATTGGGGTATTGTTGAAAGCACAGCTATAAACATTGGTTTCATGTGTCCCTTTGAATCAACATTTTTGTGTCCTTTGATACAACATACCTAGTAGTGCAATTGCTGGGTTGTAGGGTAGTTCTATTTTCAATTTTTTAAGGAGCCTCCCATACTGTTCTCTAGAGTGGCTGCACCAGTTTGCATTCCTATCAACAGTACAAAAGGGTTCCCCTTTCTCTATATCGTTGCCAACATCTGTTGTTTCCTGAGTTGTTAATTTTAGCCATTCTTACAGATGTGAGGTAGTATCTCATTGTGGTTTTGATTTGTATTTCCCTGATAATGAGTGATGTTGAGCATCTTTTCATGTTTCTGTTAGCCATCTAGATGTCTTCTTGGAAAAGAAGTCTAAAAATGGGTGATGGGCATTGAGGAGGGCACGTGTTGGGATGAGCACTGGATGTTGTATGTAAGCAATGAACCATGGGAATCTACCCCCAAAACCAAGAGCACACTTTACACACTGTATGTATTTGCCAATTTGACAGTAAATCATATTAAGGAAAAGAAAAGAAAAGAAAAGAAAAGAAAAGAAAAGAAAAGAAAAGAAAAGAAAAGAA
>NW_024412442.1:474678-484857 GCF_014898765.1 Herpailurus yagouaroundi
AAAAGAAAAGAAAAGAAAAGAAAAGAAAAGAAAAGAAAAGAAAAGAAGCCTAGAGGTCTAATCATGTCTTCTGACCATGTTTTCACTGGATTATTTTTTTTTTAGCTGTTGAGTTTGATAAGTTCTTTATATATTTTGGATACTAACCTTTTATCATTTATATCATTTGCAAATATTTTCTCCTATTTCCATTGGTTGCTGTTTAGTTTTGTTGATTGTTTCCTTCACTGTGCAGAAGATTTTTATCTTGATAAGGTCCCAGTAGTTCATTTTTGCTTTGGTTTCCCTTGCCTCCAGAGACATGTCTAGTAAAAAGTTGCTGTAGCCAAGGTCAAAGAAGTTGCTGTCTGTTTTCTTCTCTAGGATTTTGATGGTTTGTCTAGGAAAGACATTTAGGTATGTCATTTATTTTGAGTTTATTTTTGTGTATGGTGTAAGAAAGGTGGTCGAGTCTTATACTTCTGCATGTTGTCGTTCAGTTCTCCCAACACCATTTGCTGAAAAGACTTTTTTCCATTGGATATTCTTTCCTGCGTTTTCGAAGATTAGTTGGCCATACATTAGTGGGCCTGTTTCTGGGATCTTTATTATGTTCAATCAATGTCTGTGTTTGTTTTTGTGCCAATACCATACTGTCTTGATGATTACAGCTTTGTAATACAGCTTAAAGTCCAGTTAAATAAATACAGTTAAAATTGTGATGCCACCAGCTTTGGTTTTGTTTTCAACCGTATTTGTCTATTTGGGGTCTTTTCTGGTTCCATACAAATTTTAGAATTGTTTGTTCTAAGTCTGTGAAAAATGCTGGTGTTATTTTGATAGGGATTGCACTGAATATGTAGATTGCTTTGGGTAGTATGGACATTTTAACAATATTTGTTCTTCAACTTCATGAGCATGGAAGGTTCTTCCATCTCTTTATGTCATCATCAATTTCTTTCATAAGCATTCTATAGTTTTCAGCATACAGATCTTTTACCTCTTCTGTTAGATTTATTCCTGTTATCTTATGCTTTTTGATGCAATTATAAATGGGATCGATTCCTTGATTTCTCTTTCTGCTGCTTCATTATTGGTGTATGGAAATGCAACAGATTCTGTACATTGAATTTATATCCTATGACTTTGCTGAATCCATGTATTATTTCTAGCAGTTTTTGGGTGGAGTCTTTTGGGTTTTCCACGTAGAGGATCACATTGTCTGCAAAGAGTGAAAGTTTGACTTCTTCCTTGCTAATTTGTAAGCCTTTTATTTCTTTTTGTTGTCTGATTGCTGAGGCTTGGATTTACAGTACTATGTTGAACAACAGCGGTGAAAGTAGACATCCCTGCTTGGTTCTTGATCTGTTCATTGCTGTAGGTTAAAGTCCCCTACTATTATGGTATTATTATCAATGAATTTCTTTGTGTGTGATTAATTGACTTATATATTTGGGTGTTCCAAGTTGGGGGCATAAACATTTACAATTTTTGATGGATAGACCCTTTAATTATGATACAATGCCCTTCTTTATTTCTTGTTACAGTCTTGGTTTCAAAATGTGGTTTGTCTGATATAAGTATGGGTACTTTAGCTTTCTTTTGATGTCCATCAGTATGATAGATGGTTCTCCATCTCCTCACTTTCAATCTGCAGGTGTCTTTAGGTCTCAAGAGAGTCTCTTGTAGGCAGCATATAGATGGATCTTGTTTTTTTAAAATTTTAAATCTATGCTGATATGCTATGTCTTTTGATTGTAGTACTTAGTCCATTTACATTCAGAGTGATTACTGACAGGTATGAATTTAGTGACATTGTGTTTCCTGTAGAGTTGGTATTTCCGGTGGTGATGTTCTCTGGTCCTTTCTAGTCTTTGTTGCTTTCGTCTTTTGTTTCATTTTGTTTTTTTCTCCACTCCAAGTGTCCCCCTTAAAATTTCTTGCAGGGCTGGCTTAGTGGTCATGAACTCTTTTAATTTTTGTTTGTGTGGAAAACATTTTTTTAAACAACTACATAAATGTTTAATTCTCTATTTCATGGAGTAGCATAAACTTTTATCCTCTTAAAAAGCTTACAGTGGTTAATATACAAAATATGCAAGGAAAGATTCTAGGACACTGTACCTTTTGTTACTGTTTTTCAGACAATCTGATCTTTTAAAGAGAAAATTGTCAACTGGATGCCAGATAGTTACGTTGTTTGTGTTGTTGATGTTAAAAAAAAATTAATTAGGCTGAAATGGGGAAAGGAATTAACCTTTACTGAGTATCTAGTGTGATCCTGGCCCAATGCTAAGTGTTCTAAATTCATTCCATTTAATTTAAGTTCATCAAAAGACCATGAGGAAGGATTTCCTCTTCAAGAGCAAAAGAAGACAGAGAATTACCTGTAATTTGTACAAAAGCTCTGTGCAGTTAGGCAATAGATAATGCAGAACTCAGAAGTACAACACTGGAGAATATCAAAGTAAAATTATAAAAGAAAAGGGAAGGCTCCCTCCTAAGACTTGAAGAAATGCTCGCTTATGTCACAGGTCCATTATTCTAATGGGGAGGGTTTGGGAAAAAATACCAGAACCACATTAAATATGAATTGTAGCCATTCTACATAGTTCTCTTTCCACAGCATGGGTCTAGCCACTTAATTATTCTTTAGATGTAATAAATTTTTTAGGTGTTTTAATTTTAATTTTAATTTTTTTATAATTAAACTTTATTTTTTTAATTTTAAGATTTACATCCAAATTAGTTAGTATATAGTGAAGCAATGATTTCAGGAGTAAATTCCTTAATGCACCTTACCCATTTAGCCCATCACCCCTCCCACAACCCTTCCAGCAACGCTCCGTTTGTTCTCCATATTTATGAGTGTCTTTTTTTTTGTCCCCCTCCCTGTTTTTATATTATTTTTGTTTCCCTTCCCTTATGTTCATCTGTTTTGTCTCTTAAAGTCCTCATATGAGTGGTCATATGATTTTTGTCTTTCTCTGACTAATTTCACTTAGCATAATACCCTCCAGTTCTATCCATGTAGTTGCAAATGGCAAGATTTCATTCTTTTTGATTGCCGAGTAATACTCCATTGTGTGTGTGTGTGTGTGTGTATACACACCACATCTTCTTTATCCATTCATCCATCGATGGACATTTGGGCTCTTTTCCATACTCTGGCTATTGCTGATAGTGCTGCTATAAACATGGGAGTGCATGTGTCCCTTCAAAACAGCACACCTGTATCCCTTGGATAAATGCCTAGTAGTGCAATTGGTGGGATGTAGGGTAGTTCTATTTTTAGTTTTTTGAGAAACCTCCGTACTGTTTTCCAGAGTGGCTGCCCCAGCTTGCATTCTGTGTGGGAAACTCTTATCTCTCCTTCTATTCTAAATGACAGCATTGCTGGATAAAGGATTCTTGGCTGCATATTTTCCCTATTTAGCACATTGAATATATCCTGACATTACCTTCTGGCCTGCCAAATTTCTTTGGATAGGACTGCTGTGAACTTGATCTGTCTTCTCTTGTAGGTTAAGGACTTTTTTTCTTTTGCTGCTTTCATGATTCTTTCCTTGTTTGTGTTTTGTGGATTTGACTATAATATGCCTTGGCGATCGTCAGTTTTTGTTGAATTTAATGGGGGTTCTCTGTGCTTCTTGGATTTTGATGTTCATGTCTTTCCCAAGATTAGGAAAGTTTTCAGCTATAAATTGCTCACATAAATCTCCTGTTCTTTTTTCTCTATCTTTATTTTCTGGGACTCCTATGATATGAATGTCATTCCTCTTTAATAAGTTGCTGAGTTCTCTAAGTCTTGTATCATGATCTTTTGCCTTTCTTCCCCTCTTCTTTTCCACTTCATTATTTTCCATAATTTTACCTTTTGTATCACAATTCACTACTGTGCTTTGTTCACCTTCACTGTCATGGCATCCATTTGAGATTGCATCTCAGTTATAGCATTTTTAATTTCAGCCTGACTAGATTTTAGCTCTTTTATCTCTGCATAAATGGATTCTCTGGCATCTTCTATGCTTTTTTTGATCCCCACTCGTATTCTTAAAATTGTGGTTTTAAATTCTAGTTAAGACATCCTACTTATATCTGTTGATTAAATCCCTGGCTGTCATTTTTTTCTGTTTTCTTTTGGGGTGAATTCCTCCATCTGTCATTTTGGTGGGAGAAAACATTTAATAAAATTAAATTAAAATTTTAAATTGAAAAATAAAAAATGAAACAAAACAAAGTCACAAAAGGGAAGCTAGATCCTAGGTGTGTTTTAGTCTGATCATTAAGAGAAGCTTGATAGAAAAGGAAAAAAAATAAAAAATTTTAAGAAATTAAAAATTAAAAAAAATAACAAAATGAAATAGAATAAAATATTTGCTCTTTGTGTATCCAAGAAACAAAAAGAAAAGAAGAAAAAAAAAACATAAGCAAATCAAATGAACAAATGAACAAAAAGAAATCCAAAGTGAAGCTAGATCTAGTTTCTCTTAGAATTGAAACTTTGCGGCACACTGTGATCCTTAGACTAAGTGGGTGGAAGGGATTTGTGATTGCCTATCGGGAGAGGGGTCTGCTGCTCTGTTTCTCAGGCTGACTTGCCTTACTAGAGATGTGCCTGGCGGATGCAGGTGTGCAGCTGTTGGTGTAATGGACTCCAAAACTCCTTTAGGTGGTGCTGTGTTTCTGAAGTCTGCCCTTTTGACCTAGTAACCTCTCAAAAGCCCCACATCCAAATGCCATCCAAACAGTGTGTGTGGATTTAACATATGAATTTTGGGGGAACACATCCAGTTTATTACACTGGAAAAAACTGATGGAGAGTTGAGAACTAGTTTCTAGAAGACATACTGAATGTTCTGAGTCCTGAAAGATGATAGTCTTTGCTCATGGACATGGTAGTAGAGGATTTTCATGACTAAGGAACAGAGCACAAAAGGGTAAGTATGTGCAATGTCATATTGTCATTATGATAGAGGAACTGAAAACATTTTGTTTACTCATTTTTTTTTCTTTCGTTAAACTAAAAATTTTAGTATTTCTTCAGAAAATTCTGGGAAGGTAGTCAGGGTATTTCCTGGAATATTTTGTTTTTCATATTAGTAAGGTTATCTTAAATAATAGTGAACTCTTTTTTTTCCTTTTTGTCTTGAGAGTAGGAATATATAGACTGAAGGAGAGGGTTTAAACCAGTTGGGGAGGGGAAACAACACTTTATCCTCCTTATTCTTAGAGCTGGTTTTTGTACTTTCATGTCCCTTACTCAACTTTCTTGTTTCACATCCTTTGAAGAAATATTTCTGAGAAAAGCTGTGACCTGCTTAAAATACAATTTTATTATTGAAATGGGATAAGTCACATTGTCAGTTGTTATACTTCCAGTAATGGTTATTTCTTCAACGGACACTGCAGAGAACATACAATGTGCTGGCTCGAATGAGCCAGGAGAATAACTGGTGAACAGTGAAACAATGGGAAGGTGCGCAAACCAACTTTACTCTTTTTCTTAACTATTGAGGTATAATTGACATATAACATTAGAGTAGTTTCAGATATGTAAACATAATGATTTGAAATTTGTAAATATTGTGAAATAATTGCCATAATGTCTAGTGAACATCTCTCACCATACAGAGTTGCAAACATTGTTTTCTTTTCCTAGTAATTTTCAAATATGCAGTATAGTATTATTAACCATGGTCCACATGCTATACATTACATCGCTGTGACTTATTTAATTGTTTGTACCTTTTGACCCCCTTCTCGCATTCCACTCATCCCATCCCCGACCTCTGCTGACCATCCATCTCTTCTCTGTATCTATGAGCTTGGGCAGCTCTGCTTTTGATGTAAGGGAAGTCCCCCGTGTGAGCCACAGATACTTCTGAATCTCCCACTGATGTGAACAAGATAAAGATATCTGAAGAAATATATATGCAGGTACTCTGAAAGAAATACCATCGATAAATGAAAATTCTTTTTGATGAGGTGATAGAGCTAAATATCAATCAATTAAACAGTATTAGTGTGCTTGTTAGTATGTATTTCGGTTAATAGGACAGTGTAAAGAAAACTTTTAAAAATCACCAAAATGTCTGAGGAAAACCATCTCAGTGTGGCTGAACAAAGTGTCATTAAATGCTGTGTGGAACAATAATATTCTTGGTCAAATTGTCTGTAAAGCTGAAGCTGAAAATGTAGCCATATTCACATACTTCCTTTTTCTTAATGATTGTATAACTAAGTCCTAGATGGCATATGAGAAAAGTTAAGTGCATTTAATTTATTTTTATTTTTTAAATTAATTTATTAATTTTCAGAGAGAGAGAGAAAACGTGAGTGAGGGGGGGAGAAGCAGAGACAGAGGGAGACAGAGAGATTCCCAAGCAGGCTCCATGCTGTCAACATGGAGCCCATGCTGGGCTTGATCTTCAGAACACTGAAACCATGACTTGAGCTGAAATCAAGAGTTGAATGCTTAACCGACTGAGCCACCCAGGCACCCCAAGAAAAGAAAAGTACATTTTATTTTATTTTATTTTATTTTATTTTTTTTAATTTTTTTTCAACGTTTATTTATTTTTGGGACAGAGAGAGACAGAGCATGAACGGGCGAGGGGCAGAGAGAGAGGGAGACACAGAATCGGAAACAGGCTCCAGGCTCTGAGCCATCAGCCCAGAGCCCGACGCGGGGCTCGAACTCACGGACCGCGAGATCGTGACCTGGCTGAAGTCGGACGCTTAACCGACTGCGCCACCCAGGCGCCCCGAAAAGTACATTTTAAAGTTGCCACAGATATTAGTTAAAATCCAGAAATTATATGTTGACAATAATGTAATAGAAATTGTCATTTAAATCAGAAGAGTGTGAATTTTGTGTCTTATATTAGCCAGTTGTTTAGAAATGCTTTTGCAGGATTTATCTTCTTTCGATACAGTAATTGAGAAGCTATTTGGAGGCATAATTGAATTTGAGCCTCATCCAAATAGTCAAAAAGGCTCTTACAGGAAGCAGCAGGAATGTCATGAGAAGACAAGCTTAAAAATGACAACAGTGTCACAGTGACTCCAGAATTCTGAGCAAAGTTGTATCGGCTTAAATGTTTAACAAGTATGGGTCAGTCTTCTTATGACAGATAACTAAAAATTATTCTAAAGATCTGGAAAAAATCTCTTTAGGGGTGCCCACTGCTTCATAAAATGTTCACATCTGTGATGTCTGTATTCATTTATCATCCTAATCAACAACACACATATGATTTGCTAGACTGAACTGTTTAGTGGAGAACCATCATAGGATCTGTTGTCGAATGGCATATTTGCTCTTGTTTATGTCATCTAGAGAAGTTACAAATGGACTCTGAACACCCCTGCTTTTTCTCTTTGAATCAAGTATATTTGTCATTAATGAGTTTAGATGCATAATTTTGCAAAATGCTGAACATTCTTTGGATATTTTTATAGGGTGGATGTATTTAGTGTCAAGACTGAAACAGACTGTAAGAATTATTTAATAAAATAGTTCTGAAACTTTAGGGAGTTACATGCTTCTCTAGACCCTGTTCCTTCACCAAAATGCATGGACATAAAGCCCCTCCTTGTACCTTGAGTTAAAATGTGAAGAAAACTTCCTTAACTGATGTATGTGGTGTCGGATCAAATAAAGTTAAACAACTTATTTAGAATATACTTTTAATTAATTTTAGCCTTAGTAGTGTAACCCTTATAACTTGATCTCAAAATCAATACCCTTTGTAATACCAGGTGTTTTCCAAAAGGTCAAATGCCAATTGTCTAGTTATGTGATCATAGGGCTCATAAGACACTGTTTGCATTGCTATGCCTTCAAAGACTTTGCATCAAGCTTTTATCAGCATTTTTTCATTCTTTAAGGTCTCTCTTGGGATGGTAGTTCCACCAATTTCTTGATCAGGTTGGGATTTTTCCTCTGACCACCATACTTTCATCTTCCTTAGCACATGTGAGGTTTGGAGTGGATGTACAATAATGTGTAATCACGTGGATGTACGTGAGGATGACTTTCACACACTGTATGATACATTTAAACACTGTATATTTAGATATTAAGCATACCTGAAGAAAAAGAAATAATTAACTCGGAAAAAAAATGCATCCTAGCATGAATTAGTTTTCAAAGTTTCAGATCTTGTCATTTTTTATATGGGTTTTTGAAATTGGGTTTAACTGGGTAGTAATGCATTTTGGGAGGACTTTTCTCTCTTAAAAGAGAAACCATTTCTTGATCTTTCTCTTTTTTAGTTTATTTTAAAAGATTAGCATTTGTCTCTACACTTTTTTTTTTTTAATTTTTTTTTTTCAACGTTTATTTATTTTTGGGATAGAGAGAGACAGATCATGAACGGGGGAGGGGCAGAGAGAGAGAGGGAGACACAGAATCGGAAACAGGCTCCAGGCTCCGAGCCATCAGCCCAGAGCCTGACGCGGGGCTCAAACTCACGGACCGCGAGATCGTGACCTGGCTGAAGTCGGACGCTTAACCGACTGCGCCACCCAGGCGCCCCTGTCTCTACACTTTTAAACACTACAGAAATTCTTTCATTTTTTGAGTAAATTGTGTTCACTGGGTTTGCTCTATATAGTAAAAGTAACAGAAGAGACAAAAATAATCGTGAGCTTTCTTAGTCATTTTCTCTTTCCCACTTTTTAAAAGAACTCCTATATGCTCATGAGGAATCAAGCCTGCCCAGCTCTATGAGACTGAATACAATACTTGCTCAATCAGTGTTCAGTTGATGGAGTAGTGTGAGCTAGGACAAAAAGGACAGAATTTCTAAATAGCTTGAATTTGGTTCTCATATTTTTTGACTCAGTATTTTAATCTATTTTAAGCTATTTAATTTGTATTGGACTTGAAATACTTTTCAGTACTGGGCACTGAGATAAAATAGCACAAATGGACAATTTTACATTCGAAAAGGTATTTTTTTTTCAACGTTTATTTATTTTTGGGACAGAGAGAGACAGAGCATGAACGGGGGAGGGGCAGAGAGAGAGGGAGACACAGAATCAGAAACAGGCTCCAGGCTCTGAGCCATCAGCCCAGAGCCCGACACGGGGCTCGAACTCACAGACGGTGAGATCGTGACCTGGCTGAAGTCGGACGCTTAACCGACTGCGCCACCCAGGTGCCCCTCGAAAAGATATTTTTAAGACACTCCTAATGAAAATGTTTCATCATAAATTTAAAAGTTTTTATCTTCCAGCAACTGAAAGCAACAGCTACATAAAAAGTTGGAACTCTTCTATTAGAACTATTATACAACAACTGTTGTTGTTTAAAATACTTACATGCTAAGCCTAAAGAAATATGCCCACTTGGATATTCTGAACTAAAAATACACATGGCACTGATCTCATTTCCATTGTAAATTCCAACCTGCATGGAATTAAGAGGCAGAGATTATTTGGAAGCAGATGGGCTTCTCCTTGGATGTTTCATTTGAGTTTAGTTGTTTAATTAGGTTTTCTCCAATGCTAAAGAGTTATCCGGGGGGTGCAGATCACGAGTCTGTACATCAGCAGTTGACAAACTAGCACATCTTCAAGTCAGCCAAGAAGAAATAAAAGAGAACTCTATGTTTAGGAAGGTGGGCTTGTTAAATCAATGACCACATAAATTTTAAAAGCTAGATAAATTCCACTGTATTGGCTTAGATGAAATTATTTTAACTGCAGCAGGTTTTGGCTGGGAGGCACCTAGGAAAGAAAATATTCAGCTATCAAGCATGGATTCCATTAGCCAGGTGGTGTGGTGAGTGCATTAGACACAAGATCTCATTCAGTCCTCATAACACTTTATGAAAATAGGCACTACTATTATTTTCATCTTACAGCTGAGGAGACAGAGATTTTAGGGGCTAATAATTTTCTCAGGGTAATTGGTAGAGCCAGATGTTGAATTAAAGTTGGTATATTCTGGGTTGGATCCCGGGGGAGAGGGAAGATGGCAGCGTAGGAGGACGCTGGGCTCACCGCGCGTCCTGCTGATCACTTAGATTCCACCTACACCTGCCTAAATAACCCAGAAAACCACCAGAGGATTAGCAGAACGGAGTCGCTGGAGCCAAGCGCAGACGAGAGGCCCACAGAAGAGGGTAGGAAGGGCGGCGAGGTGGTGCGCGCTCCACGGACTGGCGGGAGGGAGCCGGGGCAGAGGGG
>NW_024412442.1:489857-532623 GCF_014898765.1 Herpailurus yagouaroundi
TATTCTGGTATATTCTGCCAGCAGTTCTAATGTGCCCTTATTTTAGGAAACCATATTTTACAGCTCACACACTGGACAGCTGGGGCTTGCATCTCAGTTAAGTGGATGGAAATACAGTCAGAGGTTTGCTGAGAGGTGCTTTCTTAAGATGATCACATCATATTTAAGTGGATCAGAATAGTGCCAAAGTTCAGTCCAGTTTGTGTGGCTGAACACACTGCCAGTGTTTCAAGGATCAATTCCTTTGATGGGATTGCTACAACATACCCCATTATGGAGACTCCGCCACTGTGCCAGAGCAGCTTAAAATACCTATGATGCCTCCAGGTGGCGCTCTCTGCCCTCAAGAGAGGTTACCACTGACCACAGGCAAGAAAGGTAAACTATGAACAAGTGTTTAGAGCTGCCCTTGACCACTTTTCCTGTTTGGTCTTTCAGTGTCTCACTTCATCTCTGAAGTACCCTTTTTCCTTCTCTTCTAATGAAATCATATTCTAATAAATAAGGAGAAAACTAAGTAGCATAAGGCTTTATGGTTGGCAAACACGTATTCTTTACAGCTTTTGATACTCACACCAACCATCTGAGGTGGTTTTATCTCAACATCATTAAAATGAGAGAATAAAGGTCCCAAGAGCTAAAGTGCCCACAACCCTGAAGTAATAGAGGCAGTGTTTGAACTCAAGCCTCTGATGCAAAACCCAATTTGCATGCCACATTCCTCTTGGGTAGGAGGAACACATAGCCTATTTTGCCTGGGACTGTCACTGTCTATGCCCACTGTCTTACCATAATTATTCTTAGTGTCCCTTTTCATTTTCAAAGTGTCCAAGTTTGCATGATAAAGTCGCATTGGTGACACTAATGGAATCAGCCATAAATTTCTCCCCTCTCAGGATATGAAACTATAAGCCTTTAAATCTCTAGTGAAATTTCCTTTCTATAAAGAAATCTCAGGCATCAAAGAATAGGTGAGAGATGCTTTTTTATTTTGTGAAGCTGTGTGAATATTTCCAAATGAAGCCAAAGATGGAGAAGCTGGCATCTTTTGCGCTTCCTGAGATGCAGCTGGGTGCTATGCAGGCTTCGTGCTGCTGTGATCAGGGTGCAAATGTAATACTAGCGTTAGTCAGGATTCTAGCTATTTACATTATGTAACCTACACTCAGAGCTTCTTTCAACTGAGAAGGGAATGGGATTTTGAGGTTCATAACTGGAAGTTCAAAGATGTGGTCTTGTTTTGGATCTGGCTGGCACCAGAGCTTCAGTGTCTCTCTCTCTCTCTCTCTGTCTCTCTGTCCCCTGTTCTCCATCTCTTTCCCATGCTTCTCCTCTCTGCATGACCTCCATGCATTTCTCAGAAGGGAACCTTCATTGCAGGGATAAAGTTCCTAGCATCTGCAGCACTGCATTCTTCCTTTGGCACAAGCTCAAGGTCTGAGGCTATTCTCCCTGAGCTGACTTGGGTCAAATGCTTATCCCTGAACCAATCATTGTAGTCAAAGGTACAGAATGTTCTAATTATGTTGATGTGCATCATGAACCCATCCCTGGAGCTTTGTAGCAGGATTTACCACAGCTTGAGAAAATAGAAGTCAAAGAGGAGTGTTTCCCTTAAAGAAGATACGAATGATGAATGGACAATGAATCGTGGACAAAACAACACCGCAAACTAAACCAAACACAAGCCATGCACTGTTCTGCTGCTTTGCTTAAGAGGGGAAAAAATGGAATGAATAGGGTAGGGGTGGTGTAATTAGAAGGGTGTTATTTTCCTACATGTGATATGAATGAGTGCCTTTCATGCCCTGTTAGAACAGGAAGGGTACCCTCTGGAAGGGTACTCTCTGGGTACTCTCTGGAAGGGTAGCAGAGATCCTAGAGCTTCCTCAAATTATGGCATACTACTTCAGGCCTTTTGTTTTAAAGATGGAGTTTGTGCATGTGGATTAATTTGCTATTGCTGCTGAAACAGATTATCACCAACTAAGAGCTTCAAACAACACAAACTTATTATCTTACAGTTGTGGAAGTCAGTAACCCAAAACAAATTTTCTGGGACTAAAAACACACGTCACTAGGGCTGTGCTCGTTCTGCAGGCTCCAGGAGAGAAACCTGCATTCTGTCTTCTAGAGGTTGCCTGCATTCCTTGGTGCATTGTCCCTCCTTCATCTTCAAAATGCATCAGACCAGCTTCCGCTTTGATCCTCACATCTTTTCTGACTCTCACCCACCTGCTTCCCTCTTGTAAGGACCCTTGTGAGTATATCAGGCCTCTCTGGGTTACCTGGATAATTCAGGATAATCTCCTCCACTCAAGGTCTTTAACTTAATCACATCTTCAGAGTCCTTTATGCCATAGAAGCTAACATGTTCACAGGTCCAGGGGTTAGGACATGGGTATCTTTGGGACAGCCGTTATCCTGTCTACTACAGTGCACTTGTATGAATTGGAGCAACTCCTGTGTTCTCACTTAGAAATGGTTCAGCCATCACTCCCTGGATCTAAGCACTTGGGTTTTGGGAAATTAACACTTTGCCTTCTATCCAGGCCAGGCTAGATCTACTAAGTTTGGACACATGTAGTGGAAGGCAAATGCATAATGGAAAGCTTCTTAGAAATCATGACTTTGTCCTACAGCCTTAAGCCTTCTGCCTCACCCTGTATCCTGCCCCACTAGGTCCTTTTACCTTGCATCAGCCATGGTGAGTAAGTAGCGAATATAAGTTGAACTGAAAGGTGTCTTAGAGTTTTGAATGTTCTGTTGATGCAAACGAGTTTGGGAGGAGAATCCTTATTCTAGAGCCAATGTTAGATTTGAAGGGAGCACCTGACCGCACCAAGAATTCTATTGTTTGCTTGTGTGTTAGGGAAATTTCATAACACAGTTTGTGGCAGATAAACAACACGTAATCCTACAATGGCATATAACATATTCATGTATTGGGTACCTATACAACATGCTAACCACTAGATTATATACTGCTTTTTAAAGTGCCCGTGGTTCCACAGTGGGGTTTTTCTTTATCTTTGCTGACACACTTACATAGATAAAATCAGTTAATAAATGGCAGGTGTTCTTGAGATGGACAAATCACTCTGGGAGTTTGACCAACATACATACTACACAGTCTGGAGTGGGACCTAAAGAATACGTACTCTAAAAAGTCTTTTCAGGTGATGACACATACAAACCTGATTAAAAGTGGACTTTTTTATTCTAAGGCACTTACTCATTGGAATGATTCTAAGTTTCTTTGGTCCCTTTCCAATCCCACATTTCATTACTGTGATGTGACCATAACAGTAAAAATAACGAGCTACCTGACTGATGATGCAACCAGAAGTTAGGATGCTTTCAGTTAGGTTCATGGACCATCTTGACTTTGTTGTATAGAATACTGAGGAATGTACAATGGATAAGAGTAGCTAATGCTTTATTTTCTTATAATGAGAGTAAATCTATGGAGTTTATTTCTGTTTCAGTTTTTCACATGGATGCAACACGTTTCTTAACTGCTTTTATAGTTATGGCCATTTATATGTTAGACAGACAACCATACAATAAGTCTGTGAAAATTTATTAAAATATTATTGGCCAGGAGTGTCACAGGAATCTTTTATTAGAATTGAAATATCCTCCACCTCCACACCTTCCTTTCCCTTTCTTTTTGTTAAAAATAAAAGAAACCCAAATGAGACTTGTTTAAGGAATTTATTGATATGTAACTTGGAAAGATAGAAGTGGTACAGTATTTAAGCACTATGAGATACAGGACTCAGATAATGCTCTCTTTCTTTGCCTCTTTCTCTCTCTGTGTCCTCACCATATGTGGGCCTCTAGCTAATAAAGAATTTAGCCTTGCCCAAAGAGAAGGTCTAGCCTTTGCCCTTGGTTTCTGGGAAGTAATATCTGGGCTCTTGGAATGTGTGCCTAATGGGAATATCTTTGTTTGCCTGGGGGCCTTGGGTAGTCTTAAAAATGTGATTTAGGGTGGAGGTGGACCAAACCTGTATAGTTTTAGGGTGGGGTGGCCATGCCAGGATGACCAATAACGTGAGTTGGTATGTGTGTTGGAGGGGGCTTTAGGTGATAAGGTGTTAGTCTACTTGGAGACTGAGATCAGCCACATGGACACCCAATCATGCCTACATAATGGACCTCCAAGAAAAACTGAATGCTGAGACTAGGTGAGCTTCCCTTTTTGGAAGTACTCTGCATATTGTCTAACATCAGTGCTAGGAGAATGATGGATTTTGACTCCATGGACTTAGGAAAACAGAAACCCTTCATTTGTAAGCTTTCTGGACTCTGTCCTATGCACTTCTTCTCTTAGCTGATATTACCTTGCCTTCTTTTAACTTTAACTGTGAGAATAATAGCTATCAGTGAGTTTTGTGTGTCCTCAAACATGTGGGTGGTTTTGGGAACCTCTGGAATTTGCAGATGGCATCAGTAGTGAAGTACTCTTGTGGAGGGCTCTGTGCCCTCTAATGGGCATTTTACTAACTCTTTTGCCCTGTTTGCAGTGTTTAACCTCTCTACTATGGACAGATTATTCCTCTACAGAGCACGTGGAAAGGAGAAAATGGATGCAGATAGCTCCAGGCTTGCGTTATTACAGTTAGGTAGTCTTAGAGCATAGAGGGAACATGTCTTTCTCAGAATCAGTATTAAAAATGTGACGTAATGGGTCTAAATGATCTTGCTTGAGACAGCTCAAACTCCGGAATAATCACTATGGCTTAATGAATATGATAAAATGATTAGAAGCCAAGCCAGAAGGACATGGGTATGGATGGTGTGGGAGAAGCAGATCCTCAAAAGAAATGAGTGTGTGTGTGTGTGTATGTGTGTGTGTGTGTGTGTGTGTGTGTGTGTGTGTGTGTTGAGGAAAGAGGGGGTGGAGTTTGGGAATGATTTTGAGGTTGTCTGGATAGGAAAAGGAGATTGGGTAGAACAAGATAACCTGTTGTGATTAACACCTTTCCTGCACACTAAAGCTCAAGTAAAGTATGGCTTCTTTCAGCAGCCTCCGCAGCCAAAATTGGTTTCAGCAAAGTCTGTTCAAGTTGGGTTTTACTGATCTGTGAGATCATGTTTCTGAGGATCTGAAGAATTCATAGGAAAATATTGGCTTAATTATGAACACACACACACACACACACACACACACACACACACACACAGGCACACCCAGTGATAACAGAATACAGTAGCCTAATGCTTGATTTAGTCATGTAAAGAGTATATCTGTCTCAAGGGCTCATTTTTGTTACAGTGTTGAATCAATCACCAAAATAGTTCCCACATATTGTTACTGTTGTTACTCTTTCTTTATGCTGCTGAAAATTATGGTGTAATTTGATTGTTGTGCAACAGAAATGGAAAGCTTCCTGGAATTTGAAGTGTTTCCTTCTTCTCACCCTCTTCTTTTTCTTCCTCCTTTTCATTTTCTCTGACATTTTATCCTGCCCTTTTTAATAAGTACTAAGAAATTAGAAATTTCATGATTAATCAAAATAGCAGTTTAATTAAAATAACCCATCATATTTCTATGTAAGTATATGTGTGTGTTTCTGTATATATATTATTACACAATCATAAATACATAGGAAAAGTGAAAATTGTGCACTACACATGTCATTTAAATATCTGGTGAGGAACCATCTAATTTGATTGGTATCCAGTAGATAACAGTCTTTAATCTCTGTTACACTCAGAAAGAAATAAACTTTGTCAAGATATAATTTCACCAAGAAGTGTGCTTATCTCATTTTGCCATATATGGGCACAAAACTTCATGGTATATACAGAATGTTGACATCTCTTATGGTGTTTGGAAAGTGTCCTAGAATTTTAAGAATATGTGGTAGAACTTGTGAAAATAATTTACCGTCTTCTTTAATGATGATTATATATTATTTAAAACTCAGATAAATAGGTAATGATACATCAAGGATATGTAATAGATTTTGTCATGAGTCTTTTATTCCTCTCTTAAAATTGGATGATACCCCTTAACCAGTGCTATTAGGGAAATGATTCCAAACTGAACTAGACTGAACTAGATTTTTTTGTGTCTCTTGTGAATTGCACATTGTCATGTTCAATACTTCTCATTTCAGATGTCCATGCTTACCTACTAGTACTTTATTAGAGGTGAAAACTCTGTTTACATAACCTATATAAAGACATTTACTACAGCAAATTTTTCTTTTAGCATAACTTTTGAGATGAATTAATAAGAAAGGTTTTTGCTATGTTCCAATATGATTTTCTTTTTTATTTTCAAAATATGAAATTTATTGTCAAATTGGTTTCCATACAACACCCAGTGCTCATCCCAAAAGGTGCCCTCCTCAATACCCATCACCCACCCTCTCCTCCCTCCCACCCCCCATCAGCCCTCGGTTTGTTCTCAGTTTTTAAGAGTCTCTTATGCTTTGGCTCTCTCCCACTCTAACCTCTTTATAAGAGTGAAAACATATGGTATCTGTCTTTCTCTGTATGGCTTATTTCACTTAGCATCACACTCTCCAGTTCCATCCACGTTGCTACAAAGGGCCATATTTCATTCTTTCTCATTGCCCTGTAGTACTCCATTGTGTATATAAACCACAATTTCTTTATCCATTCATCAGTTGATGGACATTTAGGCTCTTTCCATAATTTGGCTATCCAATATAATTTTCAAAATTCTGGACACCTTCTCTTTGGTCGATGTCAAGAATGTCTACATGAAGCTTTAGATCTCTGTTTCTCTTGGTGCTCTTGGCCAGCTGGGTTTTCTCTGCCTTATTCATCATTCTCTGCCCACAGGTTGATGATAGTCCTCTTTAAATTTTTTTTTGTGGGAAAATCCACTTCCTGTTTCAAATCAACACTAAAAAATGCCCCACTGCAATGCTTTGTCTGTAGTAGTATTAGTCATTTCAGCAGCTAATACTTACTATAATCTTAACTATTTCAGGCTCAATATCATATCAGTTACAAGCTCTGAGGCATAGAAAATGAGGGAAATATAGTTATCCTTTAATGTAAAAATAAAACTATCAAATTTTTGTTGTCTAATTCTATGTCTAATCCAATGAGCTTTGGTTATACACATAAAGAATTTTCATAATTACATTCACAGTGGGTAACAAAGATCAATTGTGAAGTGTATTAGTTTGCTAGGGCTTCCATCACAGACTGGGTAGCATTTAAATAACAGAAATGTACTTATTTTCCCACAATTTTGAAAGGCTCGCAGTCCAAGATCAAGGTGTTAGTAGGGCTCATTCTTCTCCATCTTTGTTTCTTCACATGATCTTTTCTCTGCACTAGTCTGTGTCTGAATTTTCTCTTTTTTCTTTTCATAAGTCATTTTGGATTAGGGTCCACCCTAACGACCTCATTTTCACTTACTTACCTTTAAAAATCCTGTCCCCAAATACAATCACATTTTGAGAAGCTGAAGATTAGGACTCCACATAGGAATTTGGGGTGGACACAATTCAGCCTATAACATTAAAATACTCAGAAAATTGACCAGGTAGGGAAATAATTTGAAGAAGAGTCTGGCAACAAGTATGATGACTTCAGATACTGAAGTTTTCACTCTCATTAATGTTTGTCCATTGTTCACATTTTTACCTTCTACCAGTGGGCAACAATAACATGAGAAGAAAGGCAAAGACAGAACTGACCAAGAAGAAAACTAAAATGAAGAATGGATATGCATTTTTACCTGTGTAGTTTTTAAGGGGAAGTTTACATAATTTGGGAAATAGCAACAGGAATAGATTGAGCCTGTCCCGGGCAATTCTCGTTTCAAGGGACTAGTGAACCCCCTGGAATATTCTAAGCACTGTGTTTTTATGTTCGTATTCGCATTTAGGGATTCATGGAGAACACCCAGAGCTTTACAACACTTTTAAAATGGGTCTATTTCCAAAAGAAGTTTAAGAACTTCTGGTTTGAACTATTCTGTAAGAAATGGAGGTAGTGGAACACCAGAGTACGTCACTCAAGAAATGTGACTTGACCGGAGAATATATGCAAATAGTTGATTTATGAATATCTTTAAAAATTATTTATTTATTTATTTGTTAATTTATTTTTATATTAAACATAATTTATTGTCAAATTGTCTTCCATACAACACCCCGTGCTCATCCCAACAGGTGCCCGCCTCAAAAGAGAGAGACAGAGACAGAGAGAGCATGAGTGGGGGAGGGTCAGGGAGAGAGGGAGACACAAAATCCGAAGCAGGTTCCAGGCTCTGAGATGTCAGCACAGAGCCTGACATGGGGCTCAAACTCATGAACTGTGAGATCATGACCTGAGCTGAAGTTGGATGTTTAACCAGTTGAGTCATCCAGGCACCCCAATCATGGATCTTTAAGATCATTGACTAGTAACTGTTCCATTATGTAGTTTGGGTGAGTCTCTGGATATCCAAATAATTTATCAAGCTTTAGAACACAAAATTTTAGAATTTTCAATCCAATGGAGAATTCTGACACCAACAGCAGGATGATGTTGTATACTACCATTTGATTTTATTCCTCTGGCATTTTTCTTCTTTTTCCCAAAGGTAAAAAATTCTGTTAATAATGCCTCCAAAATGCTTGCTATTTCATTTGTATTAGTCACAGTACTCTGTCCAGGTTATGATTTTAAATTATTTGAAAAATAATATGTTTCCCCCCAGGAATTTATTAACATTATACTAGCCTTAAATGACTTGTAGATAATTTTGAGTCTGTTGAAATATTTATATATGCTGAGAGAGGGAATCTTAAATGAATTAATCTCTCCCCTGTTTATAAAAGAAGTGTAAGTTCATTGTATAAAATTTAAATAAATAAGACAGTTGACAAAAATAGAAATATCTCTAATCCCATGGTTAGAGAGCCAGTTTTCCTATAACCAGATCTCCTCCTTTCCCGTATAATTAAATGTAGAGTGCAGGAAGTTAAAAGATTTAAGTTGCTTTAAATTGTCCTCTGTGGCATTGGACGAAGTCAAGAAAGGGTCAGGTTTAACCTGATTAGAAAGCAAAGATTTCATGAAGTTTTATAAGATTCCAAACTTTGCACTTCTTCTCCATCTGTACCACCCCCCTCTTGAAATACTAGATCATACTTTCTCCACCCTACCCATGTGATTATTGACAAAGTGCTGACATCAGCCACTTTGGTCTGAGAGGTCTCTTATCCTTGTTGATACTGATGAGTTATTATACTTTGTGACCCTTGCCACCACATAAGTCCTCAAGAATTTGAATGAGACCTCTTTTTTTTTTAATTAAAAAAATTTTTTTTAAACATTTATTCACCTGTGAGAAACAGAGAGACAGAGCATAAGCAGGGGAGGGGCAGGGAGAGAGGGAGACACAGAATCTGAAGCAGGCTCCAGGCTCTGAGGTGTCAGGACAGAGCTTGACATGGGGCTTGAACCCATGAACCGGGAGATCATGACCTGAGCTGAAGTCAGCTGCCTAACTGACTGAGCTGCCCGTGCACCAAATGAGACCTCTTAAGGGACTTTACGACAAATCCTAAAAATCATTCATTTGTATATCACGTATGGAAAAATGCAGAGCTTTCCCCATTTCCCATCATCTCTGGCCTCTTTACAGAGATGCTATAACTGACTCGAAAGTCTTATGTGTGCCTTTTAAGAAAGGAGTTCTAGTTAAATAGCTGTGGCAAAAAACAAGAAACACATTCCTTATTTTGTCTGATATTGTAACAAGTGTTGAACAAGGGAGGAAAATTTGAAGACTTTATAGCAGCCCCTTCCAGCACACCCCTTGTACTTTATTATTATACTTCTGCATGAATATTGGTAATATGATTACATTTATGCTTTCATGATAAGCACTATTAATGAATTTTCTGAAATCAGTGATCAAATTTGTAAGGACTGTGGAAGTATACTTATACTTAAAATATTGTACCACATGCCACAAAAACAATATTAGACAATAGTGTGAGATGGATACAGGTTTAAAACATATCAAAATACCTTAATGTTAGTAGTGATTATCAGGAAAGCTTTTGCAAATTAATTTATGTCAGAGATATGGTCATGACAGTTACTAGCTCACAAACTTTCTATGACTCCCCAGTGTCTATCTGACCAAGGTCAGTTTTTTTAAATTCTAAAGCAAAGCTCAAAGGTTTTAGCTACAATCAGTCTTATCTATTACTATGTGTATAACATCTCTGATACTCCATCAGAACTATACAAATGACTTCTAGGAGTCATTCAAAAATATATTTGATGCATAAAAGCTTAGGAAATTAGTGAATTGCAAAAAAGGAAATTAGTTTATACCCATACCTTTTGCTTTCTTGCTACCAGGCTTATGAACTATATAGCATCTTTCAAAGTTTAATATCTCACTAGTTTGATGGATCATGTTATAAAAAAATTTAAAATAATACTTAACAAATGGTTATGACATTTATAGATTAGACATATAATTTAAGATACATTTTTTGTTTCATATCAATTTTTAGGAGTCCTCTTTGACACCTTCAAATTAGGTTACATCTCCTGCACCGTTTTATACTTTACCTTTTGTAGCATTCATCAGCACACTGTGATTAGTCATCCTACTTACATCATCCTTCCTAGATGGTAGGAATCATGAGGGCAAATAAAAAGCCTGCCTTATTTTATTATTCTGCATCTCATTATCTTGTTATTCTGCATCCACAGTGTCTAGCACAGAGTGTAGCCGCTTCTTGGAAGATCATTGCTGAATAGAGATTAATATCCGATTGATTTTCTGTCATATTCACTGAAATTTTAAAAAAGACACTTAAAGCTTAACCCCAGATGGAAACCTTGAGCTCCCAGAATTCCCTGATACCCTACTCTCTCCCGTGGAATCTTCCAATATTTTTCATCTCTATGGATAGTGGCCCCATACATCCAGAAATCCGAGTATCATTCTTACTACTACGTCCTTTTTGCTAAGGCTTATTATTTTACTTCCTAAATACATTGAGACTCCTTCCATGTCTGTGTATATGATTGCTACCACCTTGTTTGGGCCCATCCACCCTTTATCCAGCCAAGGGAGCGGTCTTCTGACTGGATTTCTTGACTTCCTTTCTTCTCTCTCTTCCCTTCCTTATCCCAGTGGGTTTTCTTAATGAAATGCATGTACAATAATTTCACCAAATGGCTTAAAAATATATTTATTTAATGGCTTCCTGTCTGCTGGAATTTAAGCTAAAATTCTTAATTAAACATGCCTCACAAATTACTTCTTTGTTTAGCCCCTACTTCTCTTCATAACCTAATTCCTTGCCAGGCCCCTTCTGCTGTATATAGCATCTCATCAGACAGAGACAATATGCCATGATCTTAACAGACATTTTTTCATAATTACAATTTTTAATTTTTAAAATTCTAGTGTAATTAACACATTGTGTTATATTAGGTTCAGGTGTACAATATAGTGATTCAACAATTCTATACATTACTCAGTGCTCATCACAATAAATGTATTCTTAATGCCCTTCACCTATTTCCCCCATACCCCAACCCACCTCTCCTCCAGTAACAACCAGTTTCCTCTCTATATTTAACAGTCAGTTTCTTTGTTTGTCTGTTGTTTTCTTTGTTCGTTTGTATTACTTCTTAAATTCCACTTATGAGTGAAATAATAAAGTATTTGTCTTTCTCTGACTTATTTCACTTAGTATAATACATTCTAGCTCCATCCATGTTGTCACAAATGGCAAGATTTCATTCATTTTTGTGGCTGAGAATTAGTCCATTGTGCATTTATGTACCGTATCTTTATCCATTCTTCTATGGATGGACACTTAGGCTGCTTCCAATAATTTGACTATTGTAAATAATTCTGCTATAAACATAGGCATGCAGAAATCTTTTCACATTGCTCTTTTCATTTTCTTTGGGTAAAGAACCAAATGTGGAAATACTGAATCATATGGTAATTCTATTTTTAATTCTTTGCAGAACCTCCATATGTTTTCTAAATTTTTTTTTTAACGTTTATTTATTTTTTTGGGACATGAACGGGGAGGGGCAGAGAGAGAGAGACACAGAATCAGAAACAGGCTCCAGGCTCTGAGCCATCAGCCCAGAGCCTGACGCGGGGCTCGAACTCACGGACCGCGAGATCGTGACCTGGCTGAAGTCGGACGCTTAACCGACTGCGCCACCTAGGCGCCCCCTCCATATGTTTTCTAAAATGATGGCACCAGTTTTCATTCCAACCAATAGTGCATGAGTGTTCCTATTTCTCCACATACTCACCAGAACTTGTTGTTTCTTGTATTTTTGTTTTTAACCATTCTGACAGTTGTGAGGTGGTATCTCATTGTGGTTTTGATTTTCATTTCCCTGATGATGAGTGATATTGAGCATCTTTTCATGTGTCTTTGGCCATCTGTATGTCTTCTTTGGAGAAATGTCTATTCATGTCTTCTCCCATTTTTAATTATTTATGGATTTAATTATTTAAGGATTATTTGTGGCTTTTTTTTTTTTTGGTGTTGAGTTGTGTAAGTTCTTTATCTATTTTTGATACTACCCCTTATCAGATATATTATTTGCAAATATCTTCTCCCATCCAGTAGGTTGTATTTTTTTTTTTTTTTTTTTTGGTTTGTTGATTGTTTCTTTGCTGGGTAGAGCTTTTTTATTTTGATGTAGCCCCAATAGTTTATTTTTGCTCTTGTTTCCATTGTCTGAGGTGACATATTTAGAAAAATGTAACTATAGCCAATGCCAAAGAAATTACTGCCTATGCTTTTTTCTAGGATTTTTATGAATTCAGTTCTCACATTTAGGCCTTTAATCCATTTTGAATGTATTTTTTATATATCATGTAAAAAATTGTCCAGTTTCATTCTTTTTGCATGTAGCTGTCCGGTGTCCCAACACCATTTGTTGAAGAGACTGTTTTGTTTTGTTTTGTTTTGTTTTGTTTTCCCATTGCACATTCTTGCCTTCTTTGTCATGGATTAATTGACCATATAATCATGGGTTTACTTGTGGGTTCTCTATTCTGTTCAGTTTATCTGTGTTTGTTTTATTTATCAGAACCATAGTGTTTTGATTACTATGGTTTGTAATAACTTGAAATTTGGAATTGTGATACCTCCAATTTTGTTCTTTTTTAAGATTGCTTTGGCTACTTATAGTCTTTTGTGGTTCTAGAAAAATTTTACCATCATTTTTTCTAGTTTTGTGCAAAATGCTGTTGGTATTTTGATAGGAATTGTAGTGAATCTGTAGATTGCTTTGGGTGGTATGGACATTTGACAATATCTGTTCTCCCAACCCATGAGGATGGAATAGCTTTCCATTTGTTTGTGTCATTTTCAATTTCTCTTATCAAGGTTTTATATTTTTTCAGAGTACAGGTCTTTTACCTCCTTGGTTGGGTTTATTTCTATGTATTTTATTATTTTTGGTGCAACTGTAAATGGGATTGTTTTCTTAATTTCTCTGTTTGCTACTTATTTTGTATAGAAATGCAACAGATTTCTGTGCATTAATTTTGTATTCTGGGACTTTACTGAATTCACATGTAAGTTCTAGCAGTATTTTGGTGGAGACATTAAGGTTTTTTTTTTATATATATACACAGCATCATGCTGTCTACAAATCATGGAAGTTTTACTTCTTCCTTACCAATTTGGATGCCTTTTATTTCTTTTTCTTGACTGATAACTGTGGCTATGACTTCCAGTAGTATGTTGAATATAAGTGGTGAATGTGGGCATCCCTGTCTTGTTCCTGTTGTTGGGAGAAAGGATCTTAGTTTTTACCATTGAGTATAATTTTAGCTGTGGGTTTATCATATCTAACCTTCCTTATGTTGAGGTATGTTCCCTCTAAACCAACTTTGTTGAGGGTTTTTATCATGAATGGATGTTATACTCTGTCAAATGCTTTTTCTGAATCTACTGAAATAATCATATGGTTCTTATCATTTCTTTTATTGATGTGATGTATCACATTGATTTATTTGGAATATTGAACCATCCTTGCATCCCAGGAATAAATCCCATTTGATCATGGCAAATGAGTTTTTAATGTATTGTTCAATTTGGTTTGTTAATATTTTGTTGAGGATTTTTGCATCTATGTTAATCAGAAATATTGGCCTGTAGTTCTCTTTTTTTGTGGTGTCTTTGTCTGGTTTTGGAATCAGGGAAATGCTGGCCTCATAGAATGGATTGGAAACTTTACTTCCTTTTCTAGTTTTTGGAATTGTTTGAGAAGAATAGATATTAACTCTTATTTAAATGTTTGGTAGAATTCACCTGTGAAGCCATTTGGTCCTGGACTTTTGTTTTTTGGATTTTTTTAAAATTATGATTGAATTTCATTGCTGGTTACTGGTTTGTTCAAATTTTCTACTTCTTCCTGATTCCATTTTGAAAGGTTATGTTTCTAGGAATTTATCCATTTCTTCTAAGTTGTCCAATTTGTTGGCATATAATTTTTCACAGTATTTTTTTACAGTTGTATTTCTGTGGTGTTGGTTGTTTCTCCTGTTTTATTTGTGATTTTTTTATTTGAGTCCTCTCTCTCTATCTATCTCTTTTATGAGTCTAGCTAGCAGTTGATGTTTTCAAAGAACAAGCTGCTGGTTTTATTGATTTATTCTATTTTTTTAATTTTTTAAAAAGGTTTACTTATTTATTTTGAGAGAGAGAGAGAGTGAGCAAACGAGTGGGGAAGAGGCACAGAGAGGGGGAGAGAGAATACCAAGCAGGCTCTGCACTGTCAGCACAGAGCCTAATGCGGGGCTCAAACTCACAGTGAGATCATGACCTGAGCAAAAACCAAGAGTTGGATATTTAACTGACTGAGCCACCCAGGTGCCTCTGTTCTATTGTTTTTTTAGTGTCTATTTCATTTATTTATTTGTTTGTTTGTTTGTTTTTTGAGAGGGAGAGAAAGAGAGTGAGTAGGGGAGGGGAAGACAGAGAGGGAGAGAAAGAATCCAAAGCTGGCTCTGTGTGCTAGTGCAGAGCCTGATGTAGGGCTCAATCTCATGGATCAAGAGTTGGATGCTTAACTGACTGAACCAAACAGTGGATTTTATTTCTGCTATAATCTTATTATATCCATCCTCCTACTGTTTTAGGGTTTTGCTTGTTCTTCTTTTCCTAGCTGCTTTACATGTAAGGTTAGGTTGTTTAATTAAGAGTTTTCTTGCTTCTCGAAGTAGGCTTGTATTGCTATAAACTTCCCTTCTTAAAATAGCTTTTGCTGCATTCCAAAGATTTTGGACTACGTATTTTCATTTTCATTTGTCTTCATGTGTGTTTTGATTTCCTCTTTGATTTCATGGTTGACCCATTCACTGTTCAGTAGTATATTATTTAACCTCAATGTATGTGTATTCTTTCCAGATTTTTTTTCTTGTGATTGATTTCTAGTTTTGTAGCATTATAGTTATTAGAAAAGATTCATGGTATGTTTTCAGTGTTTTTAAATTTGTTGATACTTGTTTTGTAGCCTAATATATGATCTATTCCGAAGAATATTCAATGTGCACCTGAAAGAAATGTTTCTTCTGCTGTTGTAAGATGGAATGTTCTGAATATTTTTGTTTGATCCATATGGCCCAGTGTGTCGTTCAAGGCCACTGTCTCCTTGTTGATTTTCTGTTTGGATAATTTATCCATTGATGTAAGTGGGATGTTAAGTCTTCTATTATTATTGTATTACTATTGATTATTTACTTTATGTTTCTTAATAGGTGCCTTATGTATTTGGGTTCCCCTATGTTGGGTGCAAAAATATCTACAATTGTTATGACTTCTGTTGGTTGTCTTCTTTATTATCACGTAGTGTCCTTCTTTGACTCTTGTTACAGCCTTAATTTAAAGTCTATTCTGTTTAATATAAATATTGCTATCCTGGCTTTAACTTCACTTCCATTTGCATGATAAATATTAGAAGGGTGCCTGTATAGCTCAGTTGGTTTAGCATCCGACTCTTGATTTCAGCTCAGGTCATGATCTTACAGTTTGTGAGTTCGAGCCCCATGTTGGGCTCTATGTTGACAATGTGGAGCCTGCTTGGGATTCTCTCTCTGCCTCTTTCTCTTTACCCCTCCCCTGCTCACTCTCTCTCAAAATAAATAAATAAAACTTAAAAATGTAAAAAATTAAAAACCATTAGAGACTGTGTCTATGTTATTCATCATCTAGTAGACAAAGGATAGTACATACTAGGCAATCAAGTATTTCAATTAATTAACAGATAAAAGATTGTTAATGGAAATCACTTGAAGATAGTAAGCAAGAGAATAACAGAATCAGATTTAAAATAACTGTAAGAACATTGACTTTGGATCCAGCCATGCATGAATTTGAATTCCATCTCTACTTCTTACTATTATACAATCTTGGGAAAATTACTTAATCTTCAAAACTGCAGTTTTTTTTCATTTTTAAGAATATTAATAATGACAATAAGGATACTCATTTTTTGTTTTAGAGCATTATGAAGACACACGTTCTCTGTGTTTAAACCAGTTGAGAGATAAATGTGGTAGTCAGATATGTGGAAATCAAAATGTTATATGTCTCACTTTTTTTTTTTTTAATTTTTTTTTCAACGTTTATTTATTTTTGGGACAGAGAGAGACAGAGCATGAACAGGGGAGGGGCAGAGAGAGAGAGGGAGACACAGAATCGGAAACAGGCTCCAGGCTCTGAGCTATCAGCCCAGAGCCCGACGCGGGGCTCGAACTCACAGACCGCGAGATCGTGACCTGGCTGAAGTCGGACGCTTAACCGACTGCGCCACCCAGGCGCCCCTATGTCTCACTTTTAAAGATGAGGTTGAAAATACAATTCGGTATGCTAGCTAAGTGTTCTTATTAATACTACATTACTGAATTAAGTTTCTTAACCAATCATGAGGAACACTGGCAGACCTATACACATGTGGCACGGAACATCAGAAAGAATACTCTCGGCAAGCAGGCAGGCAGTCCGATCCCAAAAGAAGGTCAGGAGGTGAGGCTGACAGGCATGGTTCCTTCTGCCAAGCTTTCCAATCAGAGAAAGTGAGTGAAGTAATGCAGAGAGGCCAGGGATGCCACTGTCAATTTACTTCTGGTTAACATAGAAAATAGCATTTAAAAATTTTAATTTTGATATAGACTTCATTTTTTCCATAAATATGCTTTATAGAGCATACATAATACATTAACTATATCAAGTTCATTTTTAGTTATTTCACATTCTACTTTTAACCATGTATTGAATGTCTATGAAAGGGAGAGCCTTTTTACTTCCAGAGCACTGTTTTTTTTTTTTTTTTTCTATTCCATCCTTCAAAGAACACTTACTGCTACAAAAAATGTGCAAACATCTTTGCTCTTTTAGGAAAGGAGCCAAATTATAAATGCTTTTAAAAAAGAGTTATGGACTAAATGACCTAACTTCAGGATGCATGATATTATAAGTAGTGAGTATTTGAAATTAAGAGGCCTGGAGTGATTATTTAGCTGTGTGGCTTAATTTTCACTTCTGATAAAATCTGGCTTCTGTGAGAGATGGCATCTAATATCCCTGCCAGCACTGGTGTTCCATGAGACATTTGCATTGTTATTTAGATCACAGTTCTAAAAATCAGCTGGCTAATCAAAACCCATGGGAGCTTAGTTAAACACTGGTTCCCAGTTTCCATCCCTAAAGAGGGTGACTCATTACATAGGGAATGGAGCCCTGGAATCTGTATTTAAAAATATCTCCAGAAATGTACCAGGTCATATGATGTAGATCTAACTCAAACCACAATGACCTGAGTAACGACTGGAGCAGTGGATTAATTTTATGATTAAAAGAGCCTTAAAATTATTTTATTTTTTATACTAAAGGTAGAAAATCTAAGTTATAAAAAACTTAGAGTATGCAAAACAAAAAAATCTTAAAATCATCCATAACACCACTATCTAGAGCAAAAACTATAGTGACATTTTTGTTTACTTTTAACAATTTTGATGAATTGTGTGTGTGTGTGTACACACACATATACATGTATATATACATATATATATACATTCATATTCTAAATATACAAATTATCCATCTAATAAGGTTTATGTTCAATTCCATTTTGATGTTTATGTAAGTATTTTTAATTTAAATTTAAATGTGAGTATCTCCCACATAATTAAAATTGTTTGAAAATACAATTTATCATTTAATTTCATTTTGTGTATGAAATGCATAATTAACTATTTTTATTATTTAATTTCTAATTTCTCACAATGGCAAACAAAGACTGAAATAAATGTCCCTTTATATAAATGTTAGTTCACAACTTTTTTTAAATCCTCAGTGTAGAGCCCTAAATAAGGAATTACTAGATCAGAAAGGTTCAACAAATTGAAATGATCATGTGAAATGTTGTCAAAGATTGAACAAAGATTAGCATTGCCTTGAGGATTAGAAAGAAATTATTTAATTGGCCCAAGGTTATGAAAGCAATGACTTAAGTTTCACTAATTGAGCCTTGGATTTTTTCTATCACAAGCAAGGTTACATTGAAAGATAAAGACGTTATAACTAGAGGAGAAGAGAGAAACTGTATACATATTAACATCCAGGTGCTTCTTGCCTTTGTGTGTATGTGTGTGTGTGTGTACTGAATAATTGAATAATTGACATATTTCTTAGGACAAATGTTGAAAACATATCAACCTTATCATGTAAAAATGAACTCATTGAGTCTTAATGAAAAGCTTTAAAAACATTTTCTAAATTGTGTTTTTTTTAAATTTATTTATTTTGAGAGAGAGGGTAAATGCAAGTAGGGGAGGGGATGAGAGAGGAGGAGAGAGAGAGATTCCCAAGCAGGCTCTGCACTGTGAGTGCAAAGCTGGGTGCAGGACTCATTTATAAGAACCATGATATCATGACCTGAGCCGAAATCAAGAGTCAGACCCTTAACCAACTGAGCCACCCAGGCACCCCTCTAAACTGTATATTTAAAACAAATTTTTTAATGTTTATTTTTGAGAGAGAGAGGGAGAGAGTGTGTCAGAGCATGAGTGGGGGAGGGGCAGAGAGAGAGGGAGACACAGAATCTGAAACAGGCTCCAAGCTCTGAGCTGTCAGCACAGAGCCCAATGCAGGGCTTAAACCCACAAATCTTGAGTTCATGCCCTGAGCAGAAGTCAGACACTTAACCGACTGAACCACCCAGGTGCCCCTAAATTGTGTTTTTTAAATGAAGCATTTGTCAACACTGGCAAAATAAGATTTAAAGTATCCCCAAATATTTTTATGTATCATATTTGTGGGCCTCACATTTAACTAGTTATCTGGAATTACTCTCTGCCTCAGAGAACTGAATGGGAATTTGGTGGACCTAACAAATGAACTAAAAGAACAATTAATAGGAAAATGACTGAGAGGCTCCACCTCTTGAGCCAAAAGAATAAATTTCAGTCCCAAACTTCACTCACGAAATATTGCTACCTTTGATCACTGGAGTTTTAGGTCTTCTGATACTAGAAGAGCTGCATAAAATGTAAGGAAAATAGTGACCTTGATGCCTCAAAGAACTTTGCTTAAAGTTAACACTTAAATAAGTCAGGTACCAAAATGTTATATTTATTAATTTAATTAATATAATAGATAATACATTATTTTAACAACAAGAATAACCGAACACTTGAAGTTTTGGGATGTAGATGCTCACAACTTTTACTAGGAGCTAATGCACGCATGTTCTAATGTCTGTTATTAGGGTTCTGTTTAGAAAATTAGGAACATGGGGCAGCGTTGTAACAGGCATTTTAAAATCACCTAATATTTCATTTGGTTCCTTATTCACTAAAATATATTTTCCTGAATGTTTGTTATGTGATGGTGCTGAATTTTGTGTCTGGATTACAACAGTGCTTCAGACAAGCATGTTTCCTTACTCTTGAGGAGCTGTCATTCTGGTGAGCATAGACGTAGGTTGTGAGACCATGAGAAGGTCACCACAGAAGCCAGATTTCAAATGGTGATGCGTACTGCGAAGTCTATAAACAAGGTGATGTGAACAGAAGTCTATAAAACAAGGTGATGTGAACAGGAATGAGAAGTGTAGGGGCTTCTTGTTGGGCTGTCAGGAAAGGGACATCTGACAAGGTGGCATGTTTACTGACAAGTGATAAGAAGAAGCAGGCTTGGGGATGTCGTCTTCTAGGCAGAACTAAAGGCCAGAGTAAAGGCCTTAAGATAGAAAGGATCTTTGCATGTATGAGAGACCAGATTAAAGGTAATATGTCTATAAATAGTGACAGAGGATAACAGAAAGATCTGCAGAAGCTCGGGTTTGATATGAATTTGGATTTTCCTCTAAGAGCAATGGGAAGCTAGTGGAGGTCATTGGTGTGTTGAGTTGTTGCTGAGTTGGTGGTGGTTATTTTACACACTAATTTATTAATCTTCATTCCTCTCCAACTTCCATCCTTATTTTTCTCACCTTGGATCTCCCCTTTGATTTTCTAATTAAGATTTTTTTTTTAAATACCCTGGGAGGGTATGGATTCTATACATTTCTAGTATAAATTGTTTTTATTAAAGAAATATTTTTATTCAGACATGTACAGAATCCATAAAAATAGCCCAAATATTGCAGAAGTTAAACACATCTGTGTCAGGAATTGAAAAGACAGGCCACAGAGTGAGAGAAAATATTTGCAAATTACGTTTCTGACAAAGTATTTGTATATAGAATATGTGAAGAATTTTCAAGACTAAACAGAAAACAATCCAACTTGGAAAATGGGTAAAGGATTTGAATAGACACCTACAAAAGATATGAGATGAAACACAAGCATATGAAAAGATGTTCAATACCATGTATAGGTAAGTACAAATTAAAACCACATTGAGATGCTATTACATACTTAAAGATATGTTCAAAATGAAAAATAAAGCTGATTGTGCCAAATACTGGTAAACTTTGGAATACTCAAACTTTGCAGATGGGAATGTCAAATGGAATATTCACTTTGGAAATGGTTTGACAATTCCTGATAAAGTTAAACATGCATACACCTACTATATCCCACTCCTAGAAATATTCCTAAGAGAAATGAAAACCTATGTCCATACAACAACTTCTATGCACATGTTTATAGCAGCTCTGTTCATAATCACAAAAATTTAGAAATAAATCCAGATGACTTCAACCAGTGATGAGATGGTCAGTGCCTTCACCCAAAGACACCAGGAACATACTTGCAGTGCAGTAAGTTGGCTTTATTATTCACTGACATAAAGAGAATTCTCACCCCAGGGAACTGTGAGGTATCTTAGTACAAGGGTGTTGGAAACAACTTCCATGATCTGGTTGTCTAAGGAAAAGGAGGTTCATTCTAGACTAGGTACAGTTAGAAAGAGGGGTGATTCTCCGGTTGAGCGTCTTAATAACTGTTGTCTATAGGGAGTGGAGGAAAGAGTAAGGTTAAGCCTAAATTGATAAAGCAGTAGTAGTTACTCTTTACCTAGTAGTGAGAGAGTGGAATGTTTTCTATTCTGTGGTTACCACGGTGACTTTGCCTGAGGTGGATATTTGTAAGATTGTTTCTGTCAACAGGAAGACAGTGTGGCTTAGCTGTAAATTCCAGATCAGTTTGTAATAACCTTGAGGCCTAGCTGTGACCATCATATCAGTTCCTGAACTTCAGGAGCTGATTTTTTTCTTTCTCATGACAAACAAAATGTGGTAGATACATATAATGTAATACTAGCCAGAAAGAAAAATGAATGAACTCTTGATTCATACATCAACATCAATGAGTCCTAAATGCATTTTGTCACGGGAAGAAGTCACACTGAAAGATTACGTATTTCCTGATTCCTTTTATATGGCACACTGGAAAAGGCAAAAGCTTTAAGAAGGAAAACATGGGTGGCTACCAGGAATTGGGAATGGGGAGAGTTGTTATAATGGTGTTACATGGCAGAAATTTGGGGTAATTGTGCTGTTCTCTATGGAATTGTGGTGGTGGACACATGGGCTATAGAACTAGCCACCACAAAAGTAACATTTACCAAATTAACACAAAAACAAAACCAGTATTTGGTAGAGGAGGGGGGACACAGACTGTGACAAATGAATCTAACTGTATTACAAATTAATCATACAACCACATGTAACCAAATGAATACTCTCAGTGCCCTTCATTGCAGAAATCTTAAGAATATCTCCAACAACTGCTATAAATAACATTGGAAAACAGTGTTTTGACTGGATAGTATAAAGCAAAAGACTAAAGAAAGTATATCCAAACAATAGGCCCTAGTTTGCAAATTATTTTTAGGAATCCAGGTTAGGAATTCTGAAATTATTTTATTTTTATATTAGGATCAAACAAATAAATAAACATAGATAATGAGAGGGAAGTTTTCTCACTGCTGGAGAAAGAAATTACAAATAGGGAAAGGGGAAGGCTAGAATGAGCCTTGTCATGCTAGACTGGAGTTGAAGATACCAATATGGATTCATTTTTAAAAAGTTATATGTGTATATAATGCATAAATACATACAGATAAGCAGATACAGAAATAAACATAGATCTATGTCTGTGCACAAGTTAGGATGCATATATGTGTTTCCTAGCCCTGTCTACTGGGAAGGGTTTACAACAATGATGCCCCACTGGCCACAAGCATACCTAGAACCCAGATCATAGCTTCTAAATACTATTTTCCAATAAAATAAATAAAAGCCAAGGCTCTTTGGAAAACTGGTTGATTTGGGGACTAGAGCATGGACAGTATAAGATAGTTTTGGAGAATCTTGTGAAAACAGAATATAAGGAAGTACTTCAAAAATGGAGGCACATTAAAAGTTTGACTTCCTCCTTGCCGATTTGGATGCCTTTTATTCCTTTGTGTTGTCTGATTGCTGAGCTTAGGACTTCCAATTCTGTGCTGAATAACAGTGGCTGGAGTGGACATCCCTGTCGTGTTCCTGGCCTTTGGGGGAAAGTTCTCAGTTTTCCTCCATTGAGGATGGTATTTGCAGTGAGTCCTTCATATATGGCTTTTAAAATCTTGAGGAATGATTCTTCTTTCCCTACTTACTTGAAGGTTTTTATCAAGAAAGGATGCTGTATTTTGTCAATGCTTCCTCTGCATCTCTTGAGGGGATCATGTGGTTCTTGTCCTTTCTTTTATTGGTGTGATGTATCACATTGATTGTTTTGTGGATATTGAACCAGCCCTGAATCCCAGGTTAAAATCCCACTTGTTTGTGATGAATAATTCTTTTAATGCATTGTTGGATCTGGTTGGCTAGTAAGTTGTTGAGGATTTTTGCATCCATATTCATCAGGGAAATTGGTCTGTCGTTCTTCTTTTAAGTGAACTCTTTGTCTAGTTTTGGAATCAAGGTAATGCTGGCTTCATAGAATGGGTTTGGAAGTTTTCCTTCCATTTCTATTTTTTTGAAACAGCTTCAAAGGAATAGGTTTTAACTCTTCTTTAAATGTTTTTTAGAATTTCCCTGGGAAGCCATCTGGCCCTGGACTCTTGTTTTGGGAGATTTTTGATTACTAATTTGATTTCTCTACCAGTTATGGGTATGTTAAAATTTTCTCTTTCTTCTTGTTTCAGTTTTGATAGTTTATATGTTTCTAGGAATTTGTCCATTTCTTCGAGATTGCCCAATTTATTGCCATATAATTGCTCATAATATTCTGTAATTATTGTTTGTATTTCTGCATTGTTGGTTGTGATCTCTCCTTTCATTCTTGATTTTATTTAATTAGAATTTTTCTCAGTACCCAAATAAATAAAATCCTGAGACAAAATTCTAATTAATTGAAGTTGACGTCCAAACAGGATACGTGCATAGTCTTAGATTTTCTGCTCTGAAGTATTTAGTAATTATAAAGAGAAGAATACTAAATTTACAGGGATGAATCCTGCAAGTCACCACCTTAAATTAATGATCAAGGTTAATATCACCAATAATACATATCAACATCATGTACCTCTTGGTATGTATCTCAGAAGCATCACCTCTGTGCTATTCTTCCAAATAATCAAAATTTCATGAGAAATCATTAGACAAATCCAAACTGAGGACCAATCTATACAGCAATGGCCTTATGTTCTTCAAAGGGTTAAGGACATGGAAGTCTGAGGGGCTGTTACAAACTGGAAGAGATTAAGGAGACATGCCAAGTAAATGCAGTGTGGGATCTTGGAACAGAAAAAGACTGTTCATGGAAAAAGTGGTGAAATCTGAATAAATTTTGCACTTTGGTTAAAAGTATTGTAACAAGGACTAATTTCTTAGTTTTGATGACCATACTATAGATTTGTACCTCTGCTGCATATCTAAAACACAGAAAGAAAGTCAGGTTGTTAAGAAGTGAGCATAAGTATGTTCAGAGGCAAAGAGGAGAGGTCTTCAATAGGTAGTATTAATAGCCAATGGCAGCTAACATTTTTGAACGCTTCCCTATATGTGAAGTGCTTTTACCATTTTGCTTCATTTAGCCCTCATAACAATCTTGTGAGGTATATACCATTATTTTCTTGCTCTCAAAGTGGGAAACTAAGGATGAGTAAGTTTAAATTACTTTTCTAAGATCACATAACTGTAGTCAAACTTACTTCATATGTTTCTCGATTCAGTATACTCAACTGCCAACACTGATCACCTCAATTAACAGCAGCTAGGGAGAAATCCACAGACTTCCTCTTTCAGTCTTCATAATGACATATTGATTTGTGCATTCTCTCAAAGTTCACACTTTAGCAGATTATTTATCCTCTCCAATATTTGGTTCTTGGTAGCTATTATACCAATTCATAGCCTATTGACGTGTATAACATGCAGCATCAATAGATATTGAAATTCTTCATGAGATTCTGTTTTATTGTATTTGTTCAGTACAGTATAGTATTATTGACCTATAATATTGATTGTGATAATGAGATACAGTCCATACAATCTTAGAATCAATATGCCAAGTCCTAGAGAACTTCTAAAATGCAGGACCTTATGAAGCAAAATATTGTAATGTTACTGAAATTAATCTCTGAAAAATATACACATTCTGCAGCCTTCTTCATATACAATGAAATATGAAAAATATAAAATTTCTGAAACCTATGCTTATTTTTGTTTTCACTAGATACAAATAATGGATTTCAGTGCTTGTCTACTTGAGATCCTTTTCTGGGTCTCCTAGACAGGTTAATGTATTCTAATAATGTCTGTTTTTGTTTTTGGCCCTTATTATCAAATCTTAGTCTTTGCATGAATATTCTCTCAGAGTATAGATTTTTAATATTGATTATTTTACAATTTATTTTTCTTGAAGCTTTTGTTTCCCTCCATTAAATATGTCCCTTGGCGGTTTCTACTCAGGATATTTGTTTTAATCATCAAGTGTCCCCGCATAAGTGGGATACTCATGCTTTCCAAAATATTTGCTGCAATTTTTAGTAATAGCCTTTTCTTTTCACTGAATTCAGTGATTAAACATTAGGAAATATCTTTAGACTCCATTGACTTCATTAGTATTGTGTATCTAAATATTTCAGAACAAATTTGCTATTTAACTTGTCATTTCTGATTTGAACTCAGATTACTGTAGTATGTTCTGGAGCAGCAGTGGTAAGTGAACTTCATCTATAGAATGAGCATTAGCTGTTAGGGAGTGTCAGTTACATCCTGGTTCTAGAGGCAAAGACTGGCAAGATCTAATGTATGTCTTGGTTGGAAGACCAAAATGGCAACTTGCATGTATTAGCCACCTATGAAAGGTCCATAAATTTTATATTTTCTTATTGAAAATCTAACTTATATATTATTCAATAGAACTTCAATGTTATGGTCTAAATATGTCAATTTTATATTATACAGTTTGAAATTTTAGTTGTTCAAACACAGTCTTTGAACAGTTTGTTGCTGTTAATAGAGGGAGGCAAGGCCAGTTATCACCTGAATGAAGGGAATGTCAGTCTCTTAGCCTGACACCTTAGCATGGTGTATTGAAAAAGGCCAAGTTAAGAAAAAGAAAGGAAAAAATGTTAAGGTGGATCAGCACCTAGAGATTCTTTGCCCAACTCCAAGAAAGAGGAGTGTCTTTTTTCTTTCCTTAATGATCTTTCTCCATCTAATCCCAACTGATTTTGCTCTTTTTCCAAATGGAGGGTACTTCTTTTATATCCCCACCCCCCAAAAAATCAGAAACGGAGTAATAATAGTACCTGTCCCGAAAGACCCTTTTGACAATTACATGAAATAATGTATGCAAATTAGTTAGCATGGTCTTGGACATATTGTAACAAGTCAATCAATGCCAGCTGTTAATACCATTGTTGCACCTATCAAAACCTTATGGCATAATATATTATGATTCAGCCATTCCTTAATAAACCTGTTTCATTGCATGCAAAAGCCTTGGAATACCCAGTTGGATTTTAAGGAGTTTTCTTTATGCATACTGATTTTTTTTTTTATATTACCACTTTCCTCACTGCTAGTTGCCTTTTCAGAAATTTTCAGTGATTTCCTCATCTAACAAATTAAATCTCATCTTTTAGAGGTAAAGATGGAAATTGATCCAAATAATCCAATTAAGAAATGAGAAAAAGATCTGAAAAGATGCTTTCTTAAAGAAGACATCCAGATGGCCAATAGACACATGAAAAGATATTCAGCATCACTAATCATCAGGGAAATGAAAATCAAAATCACAATGAGATACTACCTCACACCTGTCAACATGGCTAGTATCAAAAAGACAAGAAAAAACAAATATTGCCAAGATATGGAGAAAAGGGAAAGTTATTGCACTGTGGTGGGAATGTAAATTGATGCAGCCTCTATGGAAAACAATATGGAAGTCTCTCCAAAAACTAAAAAAATAACTACCGCCACACACACACACACACACACACACAGCCATAAAAGAAGTGAAATCTTCATTTGTGACAACATGGACAGACCAAGAGGGTATTATGCTAAGTGAAATAAGGCAGAAAAAGACAACTACTATTGTTTTTTCATAAATATGGGATCTAAAAAACAAAACAAAAGAACAAACACATCAGAAGCAAACTCACAAATACAGAGGACAAACTAGTGGTTTCCAGAGGGTAGGTTTATGGGGGGATGGGCAAATAGGTGAAAGAGATTAAGAGGTACAGACTTCCAGTTATAAAATAAATAAGGCATGGGATGTATAATACAGCATAGGGAATATGGTCAATAATATTACTAACTTTATATGGTGACAGGTGGTGGCTACACTTCCTCATGGTGAGCAGGGTGATTCAGCTGGCAGCTGGCTGTGTGCTGAGCCTGGGAGGAACGCCATGGAAAGGACTCATCTCCAGTTTCAAACCAACTGCCCCTTTGTTTTCTGTGGGTCTGAAGGACTCTTGAAATCCTGTCAGCTCCCAGATCTTTGTGATTTGGGAGCTAGTTTCTTGGATATTAAGAAGTCGGGGCATTGGATGTGGGCCTCAACCGTCCATGTATCAGAAGCTGTGGGTCGTGCTTCTCTCCTGCTTGTATGGGGCTAGGCTGGGGAGAGAGTTCCTAGCACAAGTGTGCCTCAGATTTTCCACCCCACACCAAGTAGGTGTTTTCTGTCACCCTGTGTAGGAATCTCTAATCTAGTTTCTGGATTTCTCTCAGAAGGAACTGTTTCATGTTTAGTTGATTATTCAGCATGTCCATGAGACGACCCTGTGATTCCACCATGTTGCTGGTGGTAGTCTAGAAGTAATGGCCCCTGAGAATATTGTATAAAGTATACCTCAAATGATCACAAATCATCAAGAACAGTAAAATATGTAAATGATTCTCTGAGGATGCCAAACAGTCTAAATGAGAAAGATTTCCATCAGGAAAGGTTAAAAAACAGTTTAAAGCATAGAATTGCTCAGCATGAATATCTGGAAAGTTCCCCCATAATGGCTGGTTCAGTGATTTGACCTTACACGGTGCATTTACTTTGGAAGTGTAGCATTACTTCATCTCTGCCCTGCTGTGAACTTCTTCATAGCTGATGTGGTGCTGCACTTTCAGTGTCCAGCCTATGCTTCCAGATGGAAATACTTGTTCTCACATTTTTCTTCAGGTCTTTAGACCTCCAGATATGAACACATTGCTTTCCTCTTTCTCTTCCTCCTCCTCTAGCTTCTTCTCCTCCTTCTTTTACAAAAATGCCAGTATTGTTCTAAATTGGGTCTTTAAAACTATGCACATAAACATGAGATAAACTGACCTATTGCATGTGGTGTTTTCATTTTCTTTTTCATTTACATGAACACTCTTTAAAATATTTTGAAGGTGAGTTATATTTTTAGTCAAAAATAGGATCATTCAAATGTTGGTGACATATACCTTCATCACCAGCTTCATTAATGTTCATTTACATTTGGAACTTCAATTGCTAAAAGCTAGGAGCAAATGGATTCTGTCAGAATTGTGGCACAGAAAAACCTTAAGGGTAACTTTAATTGTAACTCTCGTGCTATTACTGTGCCAATCTTTCACAATTTATGTCCTGAGACAGTGGCATGTTTGGGGTCAGTAAAACTGCTTGGGTGAGCATAACAGTAGTTTTTCAAATACCACAAGGATGATTTGATCTTTTTCAGTTTTGATCCAGGCTTTTGCAACATGACCTATCAACCAATATATAAAGTTATTGTGACTTATGATTCCTTATGAATGATTTTCAGGGTGAGGCAAGAAATCTGGAAGAATCTACTCTTAGTTATAAATTAGTAGCAGCTGAAACTCTTCTTTCCTGAATTCATTTTTATCTTTATTTTGTTATATTGCTAGAAATTCCTGTAATACTGTCTCAGAACTTAGAAAGGAAAAATCTTTCTTAAACAAATACTAGTTTCTGGAAGGGATAATACCTAAAATAATTTTGTGAAATAAAGAAAATAACTAAAATGGCCTTGACTAATAGACACAGGGTTGAAATGGGAAGCAGAGTTGGTGTCTAACGCTTGTATTGCCCCAATTTGGGCAGGAGGTGGTTTGGTCCTGTGAGCACAAGGGAAAAAGACATGTAGAATGATGTGTCCTCTATATGGAGTAATCTAAATATAATAGTCTTGGGAAGCAAATACTTTATCTAGCTTTTAAAAACAAACCTTAGATAAAACAAAAACATCATATATATAGGATATATTGTATATACAGAATGACTTTTAGAAGAAATAATGTTTTTTGAACAGATTGTATAGCATAGATTTGGGAACTGTACACAAATAATTTTCATACTTTTAATTACATGAAGTTCCAAGTCTAGTTTATGGTATTAAGGGTGAGGAAATTACCCAAGGCAATGTAGTAACTAAAAAAGGGCAGGGGGAGGTTCCTGGTGCTCGTAGTGGTTTTATTTCTAATCTGAGTACCATATCCATTTTTGAAACTACATGGGCTATGCGTATATGATTTGAGGACTTTTCCTGCAACAGTGTTATACCCCAAAAATTTTATGTGAGAAAACAAAAGTTAAATAAATTCTTAGAAATACATTTTGTCTAGGGACACCTGAGTTGTTCAATCAGTTAAGGGTCCAACTCTTGATTTTGGCTCAGGTCATGATCTCATGGTTTGTGAGATCGAGCCTTGCATCAGGCTCTGAGCTGAGAGCACAAAGCCTGCTTGGGATTCTCTCTCTCCCTCTCTCTGCCTCTCCCTCACTCATGTTTCTTTCTCTCTCTCTCTCTTTCTCTCTCTCTCTCAAAATAAACAACAGCAACCAAAAAAGTTATTTTGTCTTTCCACCAAAATTCCTTGTTTTTTACCAAAAATATTTCAAGCTTTAATGAATAAGATAATAACATGTTAGATGATTTAGTTTTGTTGGTCTTGATTTTTTTAATATAATTTAATTTTTTAGTTTTTAATTTAAATCCAAATTAGTTAACCATAATGATGGTTTCAGGAGTAGAATTTAGTGATTCATCATTTACATATAACACTCAGTGCTCATCCCAACAAGTACCTTATTTAATGCCCATTACCCATCCAGCCCATCCCCCGACACTCTTCCCCTCAGCAACCTTCAGGTTCTTTGTATTTAAGAGTCTCTTATTTGCTTCCTTCTCTCTTTTTATCTTATTTTTTCTTTCCTTCCCCTATGTTCATCTGTTGTGTTTCTTAAATTCCACATATGAGTGAAATCATATATCTATCTCTGACTGATTTCGCTTAGCATAATACACTCTAATTGTTAGAGTTGTTGTAAGTGGCAAGATTTAATTCTTTTTGATTATGAAGTAATATTCCATTGTGTGTGTGTGTGTGTGTGTGTGTGTATACATATATATATATATATATGTATATGCCACCTCTTTATCTATTCATCAGTTGATGGGCATTTGGGCTTTTTCCATAATTTGGAATTGTTGATGGTGCGACAACAACCACTTGTTGATGGTGCTATAATAAACATTGGGGTGCATGGTTTTTGGTATCTTTTAGATAAATCAGCATTTTTGTGTCCTTTGGACAAATACTTAGTGGTACAGTTGTTAGATTGTATGGTAGTTCTATTTTTAATTTTTTGAGGAACCTCCATGCTGTTCTTCAGAATGGCTGCACCAGTTTTCATTCCCACCAACAATGCAAAAGTGTCCCCCTTTCTCTGCCTCCTCACCAATATCTGTTCTTTCCTAAGTTGTTTATTTTAGGCATTCTGACAGGTGTGAGGTTATATGTCATTGTGGATTTGATTTGTATTTCCCTGATGATGAATGATGTTGAGCATCTTTTCATGTGTCTGTTAACAATCTGGATGTCTTCTTTGCAAAAGTGTCTAGTCGTGCCCTCTGCCCATTTCTTCACTGGATTATTTGGATTTGTGTTTTGAGTTTTATAAGTTCTTTAGAAATTTTGGATATTAACCCTTTATCTGATATGTCACTTGAAAATATCTTCTCACATTCCATTGGTTGCCTTTTAGTTTTGCTGATTGTTTTCTTTGCTGTGCAGAAGTTTTTATCTTGATGAGGTCCCAATAGTTCATTTTTTCTTTTATTTCTCCTGCCACTTGAGTCATGTCTAGTAAGAAGTTGATACGGCCGAGGTCAATGAGGTCATTGCCTGTTTTCTCCTTTAGGATACTGATGGTTTCCTATCTTATAATTAAGTCTTTCATCCATTTTGAGTTTATCTTTGTGTATGGTGCAAGAAAGTGGTCCAGGTTCATTCTTCTTCATGTTGCTGTCCAGTTTTCCCAACATCATTTGCTGAAGACACTGTCTTTTTTTCATTGGATATTCTTTCCTGCTTTGTTAAAGATCAGTTGGCTGTACATTTGTGGGTTCATTTCTGGGTTTCTATTCTATTCCATTGATCTACGTGTCTGTTTTTGTGCCAGTATCCTACTGTCTTGATAATTACAGTTTTGTAATACAACTTGAAGTCCAGAATTGTGATGCCTCCAGCTTTGGTTTTGTTTTTAAACATTACTTTGGCTACTCAGGGTCTTTTCTGGTTACATGTAAATTTTAGAATTGATTGTTTTAGGTCTGTGAAAAATGCTGGTGTTATTTTAATGGGGATTTCAGTGAATGTGTACATTGCTTTAGATGGTATTGACATTTTAACAGTATTTGCTCCTCCAATCCATGTGTATAGAATATTTTTCCAATTCTTTGTGTCTTCTTCAATTTCTTTCATAAGCTTTCTACAATTTTCAGAGTACAAATCTTTTACCTCTTTGGGTAGATTTATTCCTAGGCATTTTATGGTTCTTGGTGCGATTGTAAATGGGATAAATTCCTTGATTTCTCTTCATGCTGCTTCAAAATTTTTGTGTAGAATTACAACCAACTTTTGTACATTCATTTTGTATCTTGCAATTTTACTGAATTCATATAACAGTTCTAGCGTGTTTTGGTGCAGTCCTTCAGGTTTCCATGTAGAATACCATGTCATCTGCAAAGAGTGAAAGTTTGACTTCTTCCTTGCTGATTTATATATATTTTTTATTTCTTTTTCTTGTCTGATTACTGAGGCTAGAACTTCCAGTATTGTTGAACAACAGTGGTGAGAGTGGACATCCCTGTTGTGTTCTGGCCCTTAGGGGGAAACTCTGAGTTTTTCGCAATTAAGGATGGTATTTGCTGTGGGTCTTTTGTATATGGCCTTTATGATGTTGAGGTATGTTCCTTCTATCCCGACTTTCTTGTGGGTTTTTATCAAGAAAGGTGCTGTATTTTGTCAAATGCTTTTTCTGCATTTATTGAGAGGATTATGTGTTTCTTATCCTTTTCTTTATTAAGATGGTGTATCATGTTGAATGATTTTCAGATATTGAACCAGGCCTACAGCCCATGAATAAATCCCACTTGATTGTGGTGAATAATTCTTTCAATATATTGTTGGATTTGATTTGCTAGTATCCTGTTGAGAAATTTTGCAGCCATGTCCATGCACAGTATGATATTGATCTTTTTGCACTTTTTGTGGGCTAATATGTGACCTAGTATATGATCTTTTCTGGAGAATGTTCCATGTGCACTCAAGAAGAATGTGTATCCTTCTGCTTTAGGATGAAATGTTCTGAATATATCTGTTAAGTCCATCCTGCCCAGTGTGTCATTCAAAGCCATTGTTTTTTTGTGGATTTTCTGCTTTGGTGATCTGTCCATTGTTGTAAGTGGGGCGTTAAAGTTCCCCTACTATTATTGTATTATTATCAATGAGTTTCTTTATTTTTGTGATTAATGATTTATATATTTGGGTGTTCATATTGGGGACATAAATATTTACAATGGTTAGATATTGGGAGATAAACCATTTAATTATGATATAATGCCCTTCAGCGTTTCTTATTAAAGTTTTTGTTTTAAAACCTGTATTTAAAAACCTTAGTTTTTATGATATAAGTATGGCTACTCTGGCTTTCTTTTGATGTCCATTAGCATAATAGATGGTTATGCATCCCCTCATTTAAATCTTCAGGTGTTTTTAGGTCTAAAGTGAGCCTCTTTTAGGCAGCATGTAGATGGACCTTGTTTTTTATCTATTCTAATACCCTATGTCTTTTGATTGTAGCACTTTAGTCAATTTCCATTCAGAGTGATTATTAATAGATATGAATTTACTGTTATTGTGTTGCCTGTAGAGTTGGTGTTTCTGATATTGTCTGTTCCTTTCTAGTTTTGTTGCTTTCATCTTTTTGTTTTGTTTTGTATTTTCTCCATTCAGTGTTCCCCTTAATATTTCTTGCAGGGCTGATTTAGTGGTCATGAACTCCTTTAGTTTTTGTTTGTGTAGGAATCTCTTTATCTCTCCTTCTATTCTGAATGACAGCCTTGCTGGATAAATAATTCTTGGCTGCATATTTTTCTAATTCAGCGTGTTGAATATATCATGACACTCCCTTCTGGCCTGCCAAGTTTCTGTGGACAGATCTGCTAGGAAACTGATCTGTCTTCCCTTGTAGGTTAAGGACATTTTCCCTTGATGCTTTCATGATTCTTTCCTTGCCTGTGTATTTTGTGAATTTGACTATGATATGCCTGGGTGATGGTCAATTTTTGTTGACTCTGTGCTTCTTGAATTTTGATCTTTATGTCCTTCCCTAGATTAGTAAAGTTATCAGCTACAGTTTGCTCACAAAAGTTATCAGCTATAGTTTGTTCTGCCCCTTTTTTAACTCTCTTCTTCTTCTGGGACTCATGATATAAATGTTATTCCTCTTTAATAAGTCACCGAGAGAGGAGTATTAAAATGGTGGAGCAGTATGGGGACCCTGAGCTTATCTCATCCCTGAAATGCAGCTAGATCAGCATCAAAACATTTTGGACACCTAGGAATTTGATCTAAGGATTAATGCAACAGTCTCCATAATTTGAGCCAGAGAACTTGGCAGATAGTGCGGATAGGCAAACTGGGAGAGAGAAAAGCTGAGGAGCGACAGAGCATAGGAAGCCATTTGTATGGAGAGGACAGGGAGAGAAAGAGAAAGGGAGAGAGTGTGGTGCATCAGGATCATGCAAGAAACATACTCTCTCTCAAAGTAGCTAGAGAGAAAGAGAGAGAAAGAGTGAAAACACTCCCAGGTTACCAGATGAAAATATCTGTTCCTCAGAATCTTTGATGGGGAGAAAAGAGAGGGTTTCAATACCACCAGGAGGGTCTCAGGGGTCCGTGTGCCACATGGTGGGGGAAGGGGTTCCCCTGCTTGGAGTGCATTTGGTAGAGGCCATAGACCTCCCCATAGGCAAAGGCCCAGTGGACCCTGGAGAGCAGCCATTTTGCTGGTATTGGGACAAAGACACCAGAATGCAGCAAAAGCAGGTGATGGCTGTGTGTTGTGATTTACCATAAACTCTGAGCCTCTGCTGCTGCAGGATCACAGGAACGTTTCTGGCACGCTGGCATCTGATCGTTGCTGGGTGAGACCCTCCCCCAGAGAACCAGTGTGGCGCCAAGTCTTGGGGATCTCTGAAGTGTGGGATCAAGGTTTGCTTGAACATGTGTCTGTGAGGGCATGAAATTTGGGTACCGCAGGCTAGAGAGCTGGGTGAAACCATTTCCACCCCTCCTGCACACGCATGTGCACACACCAATGGACCCTAGTGAGCTAAGCAGTGCCATCAAGTGGTGAACGGAGCCATTACATCAAGCCCTGCCCACTTGCACCCTCCAGGCACATACCCCAGAAAACCAGTACAAATCCCTTCCACCTGCTCCTCTACAGACTATAGTGTGCTGTAAGTTTCAGTTCTAGAGGAACCTGGACCTGACAACATTTGGGTTTCATTCTGTTTGCTTGTGTATTTGTTTGATCATTTTATTTACTGTTTTTTCTTAGGTTGTTTTCTTTTTTCTTTCTCTTTCTTGGATACAGAAGGAGCATTTTTTCTTATTCTATTCTATTTTCTTTATTTTATTTCACTCTATTTTTTTTAATTTTTAGTTTTTTAAAACTTTTTCCCTTTTTTTTTCTGTTTTCTATCAAGTTTCTCTCAAAAAGCAGATGGAAACACACCTATAATCTAGCTTCCCTTATTTGATTTGTTCTGTTTTTAATTTTTAATTTTTATTTCATTATTTTTTCCTCCAAAATCACAAGATGGAGAAATTCACCCCAAAAGAAAGGCTAGAAAGAAATGACAGCCAGAGATTTAATCAACTCAGGTATAAGTAAGATGTCTACACTAGAATTGAAAAACACAATTATAAGAATACTAGCTTTGGTTGAGAAAAATCATAGAAGACACCACACAATCCCTTTCTGCAGATATAAATGAGCTAAAATCTAATCAGGTCAAAATGAAAACTGCCGTAACCAAGATGCAATCTTGAACAGATGCCATGACGGCAAGGATTGACGAAGCAGAGTGGTGAATCAATGATATGGAAGATAAAATGATGGAAAATAATGAAGAAGCAAAAAAGGGGGAAACAAAGACAAAAGATCACGATACAAGATTTAGAGAACTCAGCAACGTATTGAAGTGGTTTTGAACCAAGAGTACACTGTATACACTGTATGTTAGCCAACTTGACAATAAATTATATGTTTTAAAAAAGTAAAGTGTTTTTGAATTTTAATGAGTAGTCTAATTTTTTTAACAATTTTTAACAATAATTATTATCTAGATTAAAACTTTTTTAGAAATTTTATGGGAATGGCTCTGAACTCTAGTCCTATTTTTACCTTTAAATCACTCTGAGCATCCATTTCCTTGTTTATCAGATGAGTATGATAAGTCTTATTCTGCAACACAGAGATTCTTTTTAGGAGGCCCAAATGAAATCCTATGACTGAATATACTTCATAATCTATAAAGAAAACAAATGCAGACTGCATTTGTTCCTTAGTCATATGTCAAGACTGTAACCAACAGTACTTATTATTTTAAAAATGTATATTAAGTGAATAATTTAAAACCTATTGCTAACATCTTCTGTTATGAAAATATTCAATGAACTAAATTATTGTGGGTTTAATAATGCATAAAATCTGGATCTTGCTAGTTTTGCATCCTTCATGCTCTCCTACTCTATAATTCTCTGGTTTGGGAAGATTAAGCTGACCAGTAAAACACAAGGAAATCTGTCTTTTCCCTACATTGTTGCTCTCTCTATGGCTCCTACCTCCTGCATATGTATTAAGTAAAACTAGAAATAATTATGAGGCATTTAAATAAATTGATGACTGATTCAACTTTTCCTAGAGTCTGAAATTTATTTTCTCTTACCCATAATATTACAGTGGTGTCTAATGTTACTTTATTAACCTGTTCAAACTTTATTATTAAACCAATGAAGGGTCATTAATTCCTCTCCTCTTTTTGCCATTTGGTAGAGACATGTTTGCTCAAAAATGACATATTACTTATGTAAGAGTTTTATTCTAAATGAAGATAAGAACTTGTAAGGAGGAGGTGATAAGTGACCATGAAATCAGGGAATTTGGAAAAGCATTTTGGGAAGACTAAACTAAGCAATTTCATGCAGTGGAAATCCATTTAATTTCAGCTACAAATGACTTTCTTTCTCTATCTCTCAAACTCTCTCCCTAAAGCATGGTTGTCTCTCTCTCTCTCTCTCTCTCTCTCTCTCTGTCTCTCTCAGTCCTTCTCTCTCCTCTTTCTCTGAGTATCTAATATTGTACACTAAACCAAATCCTTCTCTTCATTCCCTTGCTTTAAAAATTGGTGATTTTATAATAACTAAGAAAATGTCTGACAACATAGGTAAAGCGTGCCAAGTTGCAAAATGAGACATTGTGCTATGCCAAGTCAACAAAAATTTATGAAGATATTACAGTGTTGGTGATACTGGGATAAGAATAATGAACAAAAATAGGTAGGCTTTAAGAATTTCATAATCTAGTTCAATTGGAGGAGGGGGTATCTGGAGGTGATTTAATGGATAATCTAGATTTCTAGAAGATATTTCAATTGACATATAGAAGAAAGCAAATATTTTTTAACGTTTGTCATGTTTTATTTGTTTAATAAAGAGTTTCTTTTGTTGGGCAGAGGAAATAGAGCAACAACAAACTGGTGTGAAGAAACACCAATCACCTGGAAGGCAACTAATTCCACACTAGTAAGCAGTCTGATCTAAAGGTAGTGATGATTGAAAAAAAAAAATTAAAAAAAATAAATAAATAGGGGCGCCTGGGTGGCGCAGTCGGTTAAGCGTCCGACTTCAGCTAGGTCACGATCTCGCGGTCCGTGGGTTCGAGCCCCGCATCAGGCTCTGGGCTGATGGCTCAGAGCCTGGAGCCTGTTTCCGATTCTGTGTCTCCCTCTCTCTCTGCCCCTCGCCCGTTCATGCTCTGTCTCTCTCTGTCCCAAAAATAAATAAACATTGAAAAAAAAATTTAAAGGTAGTGATGATGATGCATATCAGTAGTTGAATTATCTTAAGAACATCACCCTGGTTTTTCCAAGGTATATTGATAAGGTTTTTGAAAGGTACCCCAGAATGTTATCTTGTTAATTACAAACTATGCTTGGAAAACAGTAGATGTTTCTTTTGTTTTCCCTGGTGCATTGAGTGCTATTTGTTTTAGAATAATTCTGGCTATCAGTTTAGATTGAATTGAGTACTCCATGATTATGAGGGAAAACTCAAAGTCTTGTGGAATAATATATACTATATGGCACAAGGCCAGGAAGAGAGTACTCTTCAATGCATATCTGTTGAATGAATGAGTGAAATAATGTGTCATTTGAAATATAGGGTCTATAATGTATCACTACAGTCCTACAATAATTTTTTTTAAATACAAAGAATCAGGCTTATACTTATATGTAGGACTATTAAAAGTATATGGATATAGATTATTTGGTACTATCTCCATAGTGCCAATTCAGTGGGTCTGAGTTGGGCTCCAGATTGATTTCAATGACCAAACATCTTTGGGACCCTCTGATTTAAAAGACATTGGTTCAATTAATTATTGGCCTGCTTCCCTCCCAGTTCTGTTGTAAGAACTACTGTCAGAAATGCACATTTGCCTATCTGAGCCATGTTTCAACCTGTCCTTTATGATCTGGTTATTCTACTTCCACTGTTGCTACTCCTTTGGTGAATTAGGAGTTGATCAAATATATGTCAACTTGTCTGTGAATAGTACACTGAAATCTCTGTAAAGGCTTCCTTTTAAATGTGAGGTAGAGTATGGTTTTTCCACCAGTATGGCAGGACCTAATAAAGGGAATAAAAGCAGTTTTATACATTTATTTCATTTTAATATGAACGGAACGTGGAATATCTGTATTAAAATGGGTTGAAAACTTAGTATTATGAGAACCTGAGAAAGAACAAACTAAGAGAAACATTGGACTGGTTAAATTAAATTTAATAAATAAAATTAGTAATAATAATAATAGTAATAATAAAATAATAACAAAAATAATAATAGTAAAATTAGTAATGATAATAACATAATAATTACTACTTCAAAGATGAGGAAGCTGAAATCTAGGGCAGTCAATGTTTTGTATTATTCGCCTGATTCATACAGTACATGCTAGTGCTGGAATCAGATAGTGCTTAATCCATTTTCATTGCAACCTCCTGTCTTCCTTGCATTATGATAATATTTTTACTTAATATAATGCTTTTCATTTTCAAAACACAATGCCAGCAGTAACTTAAAATTTATAAACAAGAGAGGTGCCTGGGTGGCACAGTTGGTTAAGCATCCAACTTCGGCTCAGGTCGTGACCTTGTAGTCTGTGAGTTCGATCCCTGCATCAGACCCTGTGCTGATAGCTGAGAGCCTGGAGCCTGCATCAGATTCTGTGTCTCCCTCTCTCTCTGCCTCTCCTCTGCTCACTCTCTGTCTGTATCAAAATTTTTTTTTAATGAAAAAATTTTAAATTTAAAAGAAGATTTATAAAGGTATAATGAAAATTTAGAAAAATATTTAAAGGTACTACCAAGGTACACTTTCAAAATGTTAACATCACAATGCATATGACTGTAAGAGAACCTCATGTCAAAATTTTATTTAATAATTAGTAAGGGAATCGATAAAATGGTAAAGTGGATTCCAAGAGCATTTGAGGAACTGACTATTGAATAAATAGGAATTTTAGAATAAGACTGACAGCTTAGATCCAAAACTGGTTTGCGTCCTACAAAGGAATGCCAACATTTTTAGGGTTATCATTTTTACTGAACCAAAATCTGAACCAAAATCTAAACTGCAATCTATTCAAATAGGAAATATCAAAGTGACAAATGCTTCATAAAGTCAGTTAATGTCCTTGCATATCATTCATTGAAAGACTATGATCCCCAGCCCAAGTGCCTTATTTACAAACACTGGATGATTTCTCTTAACCTCATAAAGAAGAAAAAATCAACTTAATCCATCACATAGAGATAATAATTATATTTCTTTTTTTTGCCTCTTACCTATTCATATGTTTATACAGATGCATATGTTCATTTCTCTTTAAAATAGAAATTATATTGTGTATGCAATTATGCAATTTTATATTCTGCTGTTTTTACTTAGCTTGCATTATGAGCATTTTTCCACATGTTGTGTTTTAATGGGACATTTCAAACCACTCTGTGAGGAAGAATTGGAGAACTGGTGTTCTGTCTTGGAGATGAGGAAAATGAGGCAATTAAATTTTAAGTTCATAGTTACTGGCAGAGGTGGAAAATCCAAATATTCTGGTTGCTAACCTTAATTTCTTTCCACTGCGCTACATAGCTTAATTTGATCTCTCTCTCTGTACCTGTCTTGGATATTCAATTCAAGATGATATCACTAATCTTAGTACTTCTTGATTTGGTGAATTTTCTAGTAAAAATTCTTCTTAGGTGTGTATATATTTATAAATATATATGAATATGTATGAATATATACATATATATGAATATGTATGAATATATATATGAATATGTATGAATATTTTTTTTTCAGTGATTTTTGTTTCATCAAAATGATGAAGCACATCATTGGTGTGCAATGTAGAGCACAAATTGATGTAAAATATGCCTTTTATATCCAGAATTCTTTATATTATGTTTGGCCATTTAAATTGCCTTCTCTTTTCTCAGTTCGTAAGCTTACATTTTGAATTAAATGGGCTAATGCCTGAATGGGAATTTAACTAGCCAGTGGTTCTTAGGACAGCTTTTCAATCTACTTAGCATGAAGTATTTTTCTGAGTCTGTAAGACAAAATAAAAACATTGCCACTTTTGCTTCCATGCTTAAAATTACACATTTATACACAATTAATACATATAATACCAAGAGATCGACTTTAAATATCTTACAGTAAAAGGGAACATATTTTGCAATATTCAACTTGAAGTTTCTGAGAGACTGTAATGCCATTTTGGAGGGTGTTCTCTAGGATTTTCTCCCCACAGATACCTGCTGATCCGACTACACCAAACAGTAATGTTTGCAAATAACATCATTACTTTTCAATTTTGGACGCAAGGACAATCTCTAGGAACTGAAATGCAGGCACTCTATAGGATGGTGGGGTGGGGGTATGATAAAACTGCAGTTGCATCATGAGGTTGCATGAGAATCTGTTCAGAATAGTCCCCAACTCTTCCAGATGCAGAGAGAAACAGTGTGTCCAAACATGCATGGATTACCCAGGGAAAGCTAGTAACTGTTTTCTAAGGCCTAGTGGGCTTTTTGGCCGGTTTTCCTTCAGATTTTCACCTCTGGACATGTTTTCAGTAATTTTGTACTATCAATTATATGGCTTATAATTTACTTGCTTACCAAAACTATGCTAAATCAATGAGGAGGAGTTAGTATGACAGAGTATGCTCCCCATGGTCTGGTATGATCTGTCTGATGGTTCAGAGTAATACACTTACTGATTTGGTGACACCATTTCCATAGTCTAAATTCTTCTGTAATGTGAATATACATATATACATACTATATAGATATATTTATATATAAAACATAAATATAAATGTGTATTTGTTTACATATATACATTTGTGTTTCTATATACAGTATATACCTATATATTTGTATTTATATCTATTTGTGTGTATATATGTCTATGTGTATATATATATTTAATATAAATATATATTATATAATATAAATGTATATAATATATATTTATATAAAGTCTTCTAGAATATATTTTCTTCAAACTGACAGAGTGATTTGTAGAAGAGGAAAAGGGAAAATAAATAAAATGAACTAAGTCATGTTCATTGCTCTCAATAACTGTTATTGTTATTCAACGCTAATTATTCTTCCTTACCCAAATATACCATCTGCTTAAATCACCCTCCAAAATCCCAGTTAAACTGATAATGTATCTAAGTATTGTTAAACCCTGAATATTGATATTCTCATTGAATCTTCATCACAAACCAGTGAGTAAATGCTCATCCCATTTTATTTAAAAAAAACTCTGAATTTTGTGATATTTTTTTATTTTGTTTAAGGTCCATTATATGGACTTGAACATAGGCAGTGTAGCAAAATGTACCTTACAAAAATTGCTTAAGTGATATTTCTGGTAACACATAATCTTCTAAAGCCTTGCTATTCTCCATCAAAAAGTAGAATCTATATCAAACTCTACCCCTACTGGGAACCTTGGTGGGTTTGTGATTGCTGTATCCAACAGAATGAGATAGACAAAAATCACGTTTGTAACAGTTGAGGCTGGTTATACAAAGGATGCAGTGACCATTGTGTCTTTTTGTGTCAGAACAGTCAACCTGGGAACCCAGCCTCCACGGAGGAAATTCAGGCCACGTGGGGAGACCACATAAAAGTGTTCTCGCTGAGAGCCACAGCTGAGGATTCAGCTGACAGCTAGCATCAACCTCAAGACCAAACAGGTGTAGGTAGATTGAGCATGCTTTCAAAGATTCTAGCTTCTTGACCTCAAGTCATGTCCTGTCTTTCAGTCTTTCTTCAGGAGACCCCTTATATCATGGAACAAAGATGAACATCCACAATATATTGTATGTGATTTCTAATCTAATGTACCCATGAGCATAATACAGTTTTGGAGTAATTTGTTCAGTAGGTCTAGTAAGTGGAATAGACAATCTAATTCAATCTGATATTTTAAAATATGGGAAAATACTGTCTCCATCAAGGAAAATTTGCAATAAAGCTCTGTTATGTCTACAATTTTTAAAGGTTCAGAATAATTCCTGAATCTCAAAAATTATATGCGCAATTCTAGGCTATAGAACTTGCAGTTTTGGGGAGTCCTTCCTTTTCCCACAGTTACCATTGACTTCTAATTCCTTCAGACTAAGAAGGGAAGGAGAGATAAAAGGAAACCAGGCCCAAGGAAAAATCATTTAACGTGGCTGAATCTTTTCGTCATTATATTTTGTCTGTCACACCATCTCACTGGGAATATTTCCAGACCCTGGCTCTTTTTCCTTGAAAGGTTTAAGACTCCCTTAGCCTTCCTGGAAGTGCAATGTTTTGCATTAGCCAATCATCTGATGGAGGTGGCACAGTCTCTGTCTGATTTCTTATACTTGAACCTTCTCCCTGCCTGTTCACATGCCACCAACGCTTTCTGCTGGAGTCACCTCATCCTGCCACACATGCTTCCTAGACAGGATTCTTACAAGTTAGAATGGGTTCAGGGGGAAATACCACTTTAGTTGTCTATGATGATCCATTTAAAATGTTATACGTATTTATCTCATGTCGCTCAAAGTTCAGGATGCTCCAAATCTCTCTCTCTCTCTCTCTCTCTCTCTCTCTCTCTCTCTCTCTCTCT
>NW_024412442.1:532633-577181 GCF_014898765.1 Herpailurus yagouaroundi
TCTCTCTCTCTCTCTCTCTCTCTCTCTCTCTCTCTCTCTCTCTCTCTTTTTGATTGACAAGTGAGCAGCACTGAGCAGTCCCAGTCTATGTATGACCTTTCACTTATCAACAGTCATAGTCAGACATTGAGGTACCCTTCTTCCTTCTCAGAGACTCTCCCTCTCTTTAAGTGGTTTACTTGAAGCTCCCATTTCTCAGAAGGGATAGGAGGAGAATTCTCTCTTCTCATGAAAAACACAGACATATTCAGTCACGGGAAGAAAGGGCACGTGCAACATACTTTATATAGCAGATGGCTGAATTCAAAGATATTTCCTTAATAAATCTCAAGCTTTTTCTCTTTTAGGGTAAAGATTGATAGCAGGATAAGGGTTGGGGGGCTTGTTTTTGCTCATCTTAGCAAGTCCTTTATTTGGAGCACATGAATGCCTTGAAATCTATAGTTTTGGGTTTGGGTTAGCAACCAAAATTATTAAGTAAAAAAAAAAATCCCATTTTTAACACATCACAAATCTTATACATGGGTAAGCTAACTACACTTTTCTATATTTTGAACTCCTCCAGTGTTAACATAGAATTTGGATGACTTTTTTATTTCTTGTGTTTCTCGCCCCCTTACCCCGGGTTGATGATGGTGATGATGATGATGATTTGTCTTAAGAACACTTCAACCACTAAAACCTGCAAAGAATATGAGGAAAATAAAGTGGGACGTGAGCATAAGTTTCCTCCTGAGTATTTACAGATAACTTACAGAAGTCAATGTCAATACAAATAGAAAAGATAGTTTGGGACCATATTACTGATGATATTTACTATAAAATTCTAAAGATTGTTTGAAATTTATATTTGGAAATAATCTCAGTTTAAAAGAAAGTTGTAAGTAGAGTACAGAAAGATTCCTATCCATTTTACCAGATTCACTTATAAACATTTTACTGATTTTGCTTTATTATTTTGTTCTATTATTATCTATCAATCTATTATAATTTAGCTATTGTCTCTCTCTGTCTGTCTATACTAGGCAGAATTCTACAGATGCCTTACTTCTAGCTCCCAGATTCCTGTTTCTTGGTCGTTAAGTCAATCATTAATATAGGTGCTGCTATGAAGAGATTTTGCAAGTGTAATTACAGCCCTAAGGGAATTAACCTTAAGATACAGATGTTATCCTGGTGGGTTTTATATAATCACATGAACCCTTTAGAAGTCAGAAATCAGAGAAATAGAGTAGAAGAGGGGAGTAGAAGGGTTCAAAGTGTGAGGATTCCATGTGTCATTGTGGATTTGTAGATGCGTTGTATACAAAGAAGAGTGAGTGGCTTTAAAGAACGGAGTTTCCTAGCTGACAGCAAGGGAAGGATGGTACCTGTGACAGTCCTACAACCAGGAGGAGCTTCCTAAGTATCTTATTTATAATACTTTTTCTGAATCATTTGTAAATATTACATCCCCTGGACCTATCATTGGTAGTTCTTAAGTTATCAACTTAAGCAAATTTATCTTTGATGTAATACTTCGATCAAAACTGTTATTTATATTTCAGTTTTTGACATAATAATGTTCTTGGTAGCATTTTTTTTTTATCCTAGCAAGCATCCCTGCTATGTCCTTGGATATTCCCCTACCACTCTTTTAGCAAGTTCTTTACTTTCTCACATAATAATATGAGCAAGCAGACTCCTCTTGTCTATACCCGTGACTCAGCCTGCATCAGCCCTTTCCCCAGGAATACTTTGGAACCTTACATATTTTAACTTAAGGTATTATACTGAGATTGTGCTGTAAGAACATCCAGACTTTATTTGTAAATAAATAAATTTATTTGTAAATAAGTAAATTCATTTGTAAATAAGATGTAAACATCTTAACTGTTTATACCCTGTACATGGGACTATGATGTTTATTTCTGAATTAGCAGCAAATTCAGTAACTGGTCATCAGTGAATGTATTAATGATGGTACTAACAACTGTCATCTATTCAATGTTTTCTCATGCCAAATACTATGCTTAGGATTTGTATACTTCATTGCATTGATCATGTCCTCTCCTGGAAAATTATAATAATTTTATGAAAGTTCAACATGGTCAAGTTCCCAGCTCATGGTCACACAGGGCAGAAACCAACCCTTGTTCCAACTCCAAAGAACATGTTTTTAAATGCTACACACTGTGGCACTCCTTTTAGAAGTTAATTCATCCTCCAGAGACAAATATGTGTGCATATACTATGTGTGTATGTGGTACATTTAGCTAAAAACATGAATATAGATAGGTGAAAGATAGAGACATATATACATACATACATACATATATACATACATACATACATACATACATACATACATACATACATACATACAGAGTGGCTTAGGAGGTGTATGGATTTTAGATACTTATAGGAATCATGTAAGTCTTTGAAAGGTTACTTGTTTTTATTGCCTGAGATCATGACTAAATGTATCATAAAGGAAAACTATTACTCATTCAGTTTTTATTTTACCATGTGCAGTGACTACAGAGAATAGAATTTGCTAATATTCACCAAGAGAAGGTATTTCTCTGGACTTGCATTATTTAATTCTTAATCCACAACCAGTAAACCACAACCAGCAATAACTCCAACTCATGTGAATGTATTTATGTAGGATTTCTAAAGCTGGGGATTTGTATCAGACACAAATGGATTTTTCTTTTTATGGATGGATTGCTTAAAATGCATATAGTCTTTGAATTTGCTATTTTAAAACTCAGTGCGTAGATTATTAGGGAGATTTATATACATTTAAGGAAGGAAGAATGCCTAGAGCTTTTGAGGACAGTATTGCTGGAAGGCTGGTCATGGACTACCATGGTCCATGAGCTGTTTGTTACTGGCTCACATGATGAGTTTATAAAGTGAGAGTAAATATTTGGAAACTGTTATTGTAATTAACATTGTCATGATACATAGGCATGTGGTCATTTTTGTAGTAATTTATTATATTTTTTAAAGTATCAGTCCACTATGGGTTGAAACTTAACACACAAAAAGACCCTAGATTGCAGAGTTTGTGAAGTAATAATCTACAGAATAGAAAATTAGATCCAAACTAAAAGTCCACTTGAAATATCCAGATTGCAGAATATTTTAAAATTATATATGTGTGTTCCTTAACTTTTATTTGAGTGTATTATTTTCATTTTTTTCTCTAAGAATTATATTAATGTGTATAAAAAAATAAAACTCTTACTTTCTACCTGCCAAATCTCTTGGGCCTCTTCTCAACTCAATTCTTGGACAAAAATAAATTTTTATTTCAATATTTTATAAAAATATTATCATTGTTATCCATACTTCCTCACTTCCCCTGAATTTAATTCAAAATCTGCATCATAGTGTCAGGAGATCAGAGACCTAGTTCTTGTCTAATTCTCAAGTTCTAAAGTTCTTGTCTAAAACAAGCTCTTTTGCAATTTAGAACTTAGGAAGCATCAAGGACACAGAGTTCACTGAGAAAATTAACCAATGTCTCGTGAATAAAGTGTGGACATAAAGCACCCAGCAATATTAAATTAGTTAGACAGTTGGCAGGATGAGGAAATCAATAGCATCTTGGCATGTTGATGAGAAATACTGACTAATTCGTGGCATCATTTTGAGCTCTAGACATCAGTTACTGCACTTTTTATGTTTTTTCCCCTATAAAAGCATTATTTGATCATCATACAGAAATTTCAAATTATAGAAAGCTATAATGATTAAACTGAGAATCACTATATTCTTACCACCAAAAATAGCTGTTTGCAAGATTGTATCCAGTCTTACAAATGTATTTCTTCTTCGTCAATTGTTATGTATGTACATACATGATTTCCTGCAGAATGCTTTCTTTTTTTCCCTTTTTTTTAATCCAGATATAACTGACACACAATATTACATTAGTTTCAGGTATACAGCATAGTGGTTTCACACGTCTGTACATTAGGCTGTGCTCACAAGTGTATCTACCATCTGTCACCACACAATGCTGTTACAAGGCATTGACAATATTCCCTGTGCTGTACCTTTCATCCCTGTAACGTTCACCCCATAACTGGAAGTCTGTTCCTCACTCCCGTTCACCCCCTTTTGCCCATCCCCACCCTCTGTTTTGGCAACCATCAGTTTGTTCTCCATATTTATGAATCTGTTTCTGCCTTTTGTTTGTTCATTTGTTTGTTCCTTCATTTGTTTTGTTTTTTAGAAACCACATTTAAGTGAAATGAAGTGGTGTTTTCTTTCTCTGTCTGACTTATGTCACTTAGCATAATACCCTCAAGGTCCATCCATGTTGTTGCAAATGGAAAGGTCTCATTCTTTCCTATGGCTGAGTAATATTTTATTGTGTATAGATATATAGATATGGATATAGGTATGGATATAGATACATAGATATATAGATATCAAGATGTAGAAACATCTTAACTATTATAAATAATGTTGCAATAAACATAGAGGTGCATATATTTTTTCAGATTAGTGTTTTCATTTTCTTTGGATAAATACCCAATAGTGGAATTACTGCATCATATGGTATTCCTATTTTTAATATTTTGAAGATGGGGCGCCTGGGTGGCGCAGTCGGTTAAGCGTCCGACTTCAGCCAGGTCACGATCTCGCGGTCCGTGAGTTCGAGCCCCGCGTCAGGCTCTGGGCTGATGGCTCAGAGCCTGGAGCCTGTTTCCGATTCTGTGTCTCCCTCTCTCTCTGTCCCTCCCCCGTTCATGCTCTGTCTCTCTCTGTCCCCCAAAAAATAAATAAACGTTGAAAAAAAAATTAAAAAAAATATTTTGAAGAAACCCCATATTGTTTTCCACTGTGGCTACACCAGTTTGTGTTCCCACCAATAGTGTACCAGGGTGCTTTTTATCCACATCCTTGCCAACACTTGTTATTTCTTGTCTTCTTGATACTAGACATTTTGACAGGTGTAAGGTGAGATGTCCTTGTAGTTTTGATTTGCGTTTTCCTAATGATGAATGATGTTGAGCATCTTTTCATGTGTCTGGTGGCCATCTGTAGCTCTTCTTTGAAAAATTGTCTCCTCAGGTCCTCTGCCCATTTTTTAATTGGATCATTTGTTTTGTTTTGTTGGTGTTGAGTTGTATAAGTTCTTTATCTATTTTGTGTATTTAACCAATTATCAGATATATCATTTGCAAGTATCTTCTCCCATTCAACAGATTGTCTTTATGTTTTGGTGATGGTTTCCCTTGTTGTAAAAAGGTTTTTTATTTTGGGATAGCTTCAGTAGTTTATTTTTGCTTTTTCCCCCCCTTGCCTCAGGAGACATATCTAGAAAAATGTTTCTATACTCAATGTCAAAGAGATGACTACCTATGCATTCTGCTTGGAGTTTTATGGTTTCCGGTCTCACATTTAGGTCTTTAATCCATTTTGATTTTATTTTTGTGTTTGGTGTAAGGAGGTGATGCAGTTTTATTATTTTGCATGTAGCTCCCCAGTTCTCCCAGCACCATTTGTAGAAGAGGCTTCCTTTTCCCTCTTGTATGTTTTTGCCTTTTTGTCATAGATTATTTGACCATCTAAGTGTGGGTTTATTTCTGGGTTCTCTCTTCTGTTCCAGTGATCAATGTGTCTTTTTTTGTGTTGGTACCATACTGTTTGGGTTACTGTAGTTTTATCTTGAAATCTGGGATTGTGATACCTCCAGCTTTGTTCTTCTTTTTCAGGATTTCTTTGGCTTTTGGGGTCTTTTGTGGTTCCATATATGTTTTAGTATTATTTTAGTATTATTCTCTAGTTCCATGAAAAATGCTATGGTATTTTGATAGGGATTGCATTGAATCTGTAGATTGCTTTGGGTTAATTCTCTAATCAAGCATGACATGTTTTTCTATCTGTGCTGTTTTCAATTTTGTTCATTAAAATTTTATAATTTATGGTTAAGTTTATTCCTAGGTACTTTATTCTTTTTGGTGAAATTGTGTATGGAATTGTTTTGTTTTGTTTTAACTTCACTTTCTGCTACTTTGTCATTGGTGTATAGAAACACAACCAGTTTGTGTATGTTAATTTTGTATGGTGCACATTTACTGATTTCATTTTATTACTTCCAATAGTTTTTTGGTGGAGTCTTGAGGCTTTTCTATATTTAACACATGTTACATAGGAGTTACAGAGGGAGAAGACTACGATGGGGTAGAAGATATGATCAAAGAGACAAGGGAAGGAAATATCAAGAGCTAAAGATAATAGGAGTCCACATTTTTTTTTTCAAAGTTATTATGGCATTCTAGTCCCTTTGCATTTGTTAGACATTTATAATGCATTTGTCAACTTCTGGGAAGAAAGAAAATAAAAAGCCTGGTGCAATATTTATTGAGATTGCATTGAAATTATAGGTCAATTTGTAGAGAACTGCTTTCTTAACAATATTGATTTTTTTTTTTGTCCCATGAAAATGGTATTTATCTCCATTTATTTATGTCATCTTCAATTCCTCTTAGCAAAGTTTTAGAGTTTTCAGTGTACAGGTCCTTCATGTCTTGTGGAAGATCTGTCCCTATATATTTTTAATATTATTGTAAACAATATTTTAAAATTTCTACCTGCCTGTTACTACTACATAGAAGTATTGTTGATTTTATTCATGTATTTATTTTTAATTTTTTAATGTTTATTTTGGAGAGAGACAGAGACAGACACACAGAGACAGAGTGTCAGTGGGGAAGGGGCAGAGTGAGAGGGAGACACAGAATCTGAAGCAGGCTCCAGGCTCAGAGCTATCAACACAATTTGATAAGATCATGACCTGAGCTGAAGTTGGACGCTTAATCAGCTGAGCCACCCAGGCACCCCTGAAATACTGTTAATTTTAGAACATAGATCTTGAATTTTGTAACCCTCCTAAAGTTGCTTATTAGTCCAGTAGTTAATTCCAAGATTCCATAGGATTTTCGACCTTGACAATTTTGTCTTCTTTAAATAAAGACAGTTTTACATCTTTCTAATTTTGATGACTTTTTATTTCTTTTTTTTTTTTCCTTGTCTCATTGCATTGGCTAAACCTTCAGTACAATGTTATATACAAGTGGTGACAGCAGGCATCCTTGTCTTCTTTCTATTATTACGGACAATTCAGTCTTTCATCATTAAGTACAATGATAGCTATAGGATTTTTGTATATGCCTTTATTGGATTTAGGAAATTCTCTTCTATTACTAGTTTTGTGAGCATTTTACCAGACACATGTTTTAGATATTACAATGATTTTTTTCAAAAATGTATTGAGAGTATTATTTCGGAAGCTTTATGAATCTTTAAGGTCATCTTCTATCAGAAATCTACAAGTTTGTATGTGTCTTCATAATGTCTGAGCTGTATAATAAATATCAAAGACATGTACATTCTCCTGGAGAATGGCAAAACAAAATTTGCACCCTAGTTAAACAGGCAGAGAAAACTTTATTCAAGCCCTATTGCAGTAAGATAGAGAGCCAGAACTGAAGTCTGAACTTAGTTCCACTGAAACAAAAGGCAGGAGAATTTTTAATTCTGAGGTGAATGAGTGGAAAAATACTGGAAGATGTTGGGGGGGATTGATCAATGTAATATGTGTGGCACATTGAGTATTCCTGAATTTTCAAATGTTTTTCTTTGTAATTAGGCCTGCTGTTTTTGTTATTTGACATCACTGAAGTTAGGCTGATACCCTTTCACAGAGACTTGGGAGAAAGAGGCTGTATCTTCCCTTAATTTACATTTCAAAAGAATGGCTCCTTTGAGAAAAATATTCCTGGGTCATAAACTGGCTAAAAATATTTTATATACATCACAAAGCAGACTGAGAAGGAATTTACAATGACAGCTTTTCTGAAGTATGTGCTCTCTGAAAAGGGGGGTTAGGGTCCATGACTCAGGGAGAAGCCTGTCTAATGTTAGTCACGCTAACAGGAACCTAAGGCCATCTTTGTCAACACTAAATATTTCTCATGTAGGCACATTCAACAGTACTCCTGTATGACATTGAAAGGACGTCCTGAACTCCTTTTTATTATTTAATTATTATTTTATTTTATTTATTTTAAGTTTTATTTATTTAAGTAATGGCTACACTCAACATGGGGCTCTAACACATAACCCCAAGATCAGGAGTCACACGCTCTTCTGACTGAGCCAGCCAGGTGCCCCTGAACTCCCTTTTGATTTGTAAGTTTGGGATCAGTTTTTCTCTTAGCCTAATTTAGTTCAAAAAGTGCATAAAGTGGGAAATGATGATTTCTTTGACCAAATGGTGGCAGTCATGGTGGTGATGACAGGTAGTCAAAGTTTTAAAAATATATTTTAAATTAAAATAAAAAAAATTAAAGATAAGCAGACAAGACTTGCTGATTGAACAAATGTGGGGTATTAGAGAATGACATGAGTCAGTAAAGATAACAAATCCTTTTTTTTTATCTGAGCAATAGGAAAACTGGGTTTTCATTCATTTTACTTTCATAGAATTGGTCATCAGATTAGCAGTCAAACCATGTCTTGTCTTACATACTATATCCATGAGTTCCCCACCCCCCCCATGGTATTTTTGTCCCCAGGAATATTCCCTTACCACCATTTCATTTCTAATACTTAGCCTTTTTCAAGAACCTACTCTTATGCTATCTTTTCAATAAAATCATTTCTGTTATCTGCAACCTGATATAATGATGACAGTGTTATTATGTTGCTACTCTGTTTTTGGTACTATGCTAAGATCTTTACATTAATTTTCTGATGTCATCTTTATAGTAACTCTGTGAGATATTATTTGTTTTTGAAAATGAGAAAAACAAGGCCTAGAGATGTTGTGACTCTTAGAGATGAGGATAGAAAACCAGAAATGGTGGTACCAGTATATTGATGCATTTCTGTTTAACTCCAGAGGACCAATCCTTTCAACTTGTAGAATGACTAATTAAATGCAATTATTGATGAATGACTATTTGTTCTGTAGCCTGTGTTTAGTTTCCCCTGAGGTGATTGCATTTGTAATTTAATTAATCCTGTGCATCCATCCTTTCTTTCTACCAATTACCCCTGTGGTTACTTTGCTATACACTGTTCAATTCTCCTTTGCTTTATAGTTCTCTACTGAAGCATTTAAAAGAGGGGTTATTTCTTTATTCCAAACAATGTAGCAAGATCCCGTGGCAAATTATTTATATAAAGCAAGTGGGTTTTATTAAAGGTCATATTTACCTAATTGACAATTTTTCTGCCTGCTCACATTGTTTATTATCTATTTATTTACTGACTTGTATTAATACATTTCATAATGAGAGTAATATGCACTGTTCTGGAGAATTAAAGCTAGGAGGATCTTGAACATCATTAGGCACATCCTTCTGCCCAAAGGAAAATTCCCTGCACAGCCTCCCTGACAAAGCACTGTTCTATTTTTGATTAATCATGGCAGTGAAGGGAAACACAGAATGCCTCAAGGCATCCAGTGTCATTACTGAATGTATATATGTGTTCAACATTAATACAACTTTTGAACCATTGTTTCTAGTTCTACCTTCTTAAGAGATAAAAATAAATGTTAGACATACAGTGTGCCACATGTCCCTATACTTTAAGATCTTTCATGTGCCTCCTAAGGCTCCTTTTCCCAGGCTAACTGCTCAGTTCCCTCAAATACTCTGTTGACACCCATCCACCTCCCTCTCAGTGGACTCAAATTGTTTTTCCCCAGCAAGAGGCAGCAGAAATCTTCCTTGCTGTAGGCTGCTATGCGATAGCAAACATGCCAATTCACATGTGCCACCAGGATAATGAGCTAGTTCCTAAGTCATTGATCCTTCCATGTATTGATTCCAATCATTTATGGATTTGAAGCTGGACTCTTGGTTCTTGGACTTGTTTTGAAAGTATAAGCAGGACTAGAGTTGTATTAGTTGCATTATTAACTTATCTCCATGTTGTTTTCTTCCCTATTTAATTATGTCTTATGCACCGCTTAACCTCATGCTTGATCAATCATTAATTTTGCCTTTTTTGTCTCCTACTCCATTTTCCCTCTGATTGTAGAAAACTAATACGTATCTGATCATAACAGCTCCCAAGTAGCACCTCATTGCCATTGAATGTACACCTCCAGATTGTTTCAAGGCTCCCCCCATCAAGGGGTTCAAGAAACCTCTTGCCTTACTCTCATGTATATAAGCTGTCCCTAGACTCAGTGGCACAAGGCAGCTTTGGGACTGATCTCCTGCCTTCTTGTTGGACTGCCCTTCTAATAATAAAGCTTTCTTTGCTTCAAACTGGTAACTCAGCATTGGCTTACAATGCGTTGGATGCATGGACAAGTTTGAGCTCAGTAACAGATTCATGAGAACTTGGTTTATTGACACTTATCACTGTATAGACAGTGTCTTGAAATACCCAAGTTTGTCCACATCTCTCTATGGTTTCTTGATAGAGTAGTTCTATCCTTTCTCTTTTGATCTCTATCTTCTGCACAACCTTGTTTAAGTCAGTCTTTTCCTGAATTAGAGCGAGTAAAGATCTCTTCTATCCATAGATAGAATGCTCAAATACTTGATATTTCCTTTGTTGTGGTTTTCCTAATTAATAGCATTAGTGTGTGATGATATTATATCTTGCTCAACCTGGAAGGAGAATTGTAAAGTTTAGTTTTTGCTGGAACTTCTGCCACACATGTAGTTAATTCTCATTATCTGCCGTAGTATGTTCTAGACAATTACCACAGACACTGAATTAGTGAATACTGAACTTTTGCTCCTGGGGGAACGCCTATAGTAACAACATTTTTATCAACTGAAACGCCATTTGTGTTAGGTGTCTTCATTGTTGAAAACCTGCTCTTCCATAAAATCCTTTCCTGTATGACTCTCAACAGGTACTTTAAAGACTCTTCCAGTCTTTTGACTTGCAGAACTTCCCTTACCTGCAGGTTTAACATTTTTCATGTTGTGTCACCTTTTGAAATGTCCAAGGCAACTGGCACTATCGGAGAAGAGTTGAACATTTTCCTGATCCTGGATATTGTGACCATAAATTTTAGCTTCACACTAATGCTATCCACTACACTCTTTAAAAAATGAGTCATCACCTTATGAATTCACAAATTTAGCCACTTTCTTATCTTTTCCATAGCTTAATCACGAATTGTAGATGTTACTTTAGCACTTTCTGAAATGGTCTTATTGATTGGTGAATTTCTTTTTACTTTTTTTTTCAAATGTACTTCATTGATTCATTAACATTGAATTCCTAGCCAACAGCACTATAACTCAAGAATGAGTGAAGTTTATTGAACACATGTATTTTTTCCATAAACCATATCACAGCCTTGCACTTAAGAACACCAGACAGCATTTTAGCTTTATGCTTGGGAGACTTTTTAAGCAAATAATCACCAAGAAAAAGTACAAAAATGTGAAAAACATGGCACTAAAAAAACTAACAAAAGAGTACTTCCCTACAGTCTGAGAACAAGAACCCAGGGTTTTGCTCTGCATGAGTTAAGCTGGGAGTGTTTGTGTCCAGAAACTCAAGATTTTGCCACTCTGTACATGTCCATGAATGACCACAAAAAAGCTCAAGTATTGATTTGGAGGCTACAAATAAATTTTGGTGAATAGACCAAATTTTAAGTATGGAATCTGAAAATAATATGGAACAACTATATTAGAATACAAGGATATGAGCCTTCAGAATGAAGTATTTCACTAAATACCTTGCACAAAAAACCTATGCTGTGACCGGTCATTGTGAAATTTCAGAGCATTTAGTTTAAGAGAAGATTTTTCTCCTGAAGGTTATTTACATCAATCTTGTTTATGACTGGAACTAAATAACCCTTTTTAAAAATATTTCTATATTAGAAATCTAAAAAGATAGGAAGTAATTAGTTCAACTAATTGTTATTTTTTGAACAGTAAAAGAGATGACCAAGTGGAAAAGTGGCATCTTGCATAGAAAAAAAATTCAAATACCAATGAATTAATTAAAAAGCTGTTAAACTTCATTTGTAACCAGGAAAATCAATGCTGTGTAGTTACAAGGATGTGGAGTGACAGAAGCGCTGGTACATTTCTCTTTGGATGTGTAAATCTGTACAGCTACCCTGGTCAGCAGTTCCGCATTTCTAGTTAAAGTGAAAGTAATGCAGATCTCTAACCCAATCAGGATACCAGGATAGATCTGGAAGAAAGTTCACAGCAGCCCAGCACATGATAGATAAAAACTAGAATCAGCAAAAGTGCCCATCGGAAGCGGAGTGGTTGAGTAAGTTGTGCGTCATACAATAGAATGCAGAACCGCAGTGGAAACAAACCACCACTTCACAAAACAACACGGATAAATATCTCAGTCATGAGTTTCAGTGAAAGAAGAAAGACACAAAGCAATATAGTTTGAGTCAATCTGTTCTGTATACAATTCAAAACAGAAGAATAAATATTATATTATGGATACATATGTAAATTGTAGAATATAAAAAAATTAATAAATGTTTATCATTCTTGTCACTACAGTGGTAGCTCCAGAAAGAAAAAGAAGTCTGGAATAAGAGTTATGGTGTATTTTTTGATGTGGTTATAAGAACATTGACTTTATTCATTTATTACAATTTATAATTTCAGTATTTTTCTGTGAGTATATTTCACAACTGAAAAAATTAATAACGATTTTTAAAAAAAAATTTTTTTTCAATGTTTATTTTTGGGACAGAGAGAGACAGAGCATGAATGGGGGAGGGGCAGAGAGAGAGGGAGACACAGAATCGGAAACAGGCTCCAGGCTCTGAGCCATCAGCCCAGAGCCTGACACGGGGCTCGAACTCACGGACCTCGAGATCGTGACCTGGCTGAAGTCGGACGCTTAACCGACTGCGCCACCCAGGCGCTCCAATAACGATTTTTATAAAACTCTGCATTCATGTGCCCTTCTGAAGGGAAAAATATTGCTTAAAAATAAAATGCAATCTACCTCAGGTTGTTCAAACTTAATTGTGTTAAAATGGCTGGTAGTATATGAACAACTTTAAAATTTAGGGGGAAATCCCATTAGAGAACAATTTAAATGTTGCAAATTTGACAGCATAGAAATCATGATAAACTTCCAAACAAAGTATTGGAAGGCAAGAGATGGGAAGTTGGGAAGAATTATAAATGATAATTTTCTCAATTTTCATACCTTACAATCAGTACTGAGGTATGAAATATAAACATGGAGTCCAAAAAATAGTTTGGTCAATATCTTAGTGTTGCTTCCTTTTTAATATTAGAAGTTTCCTTTACAGAAGTTACCATATTTTGTGGAAGGATACTCAGAAAAGTTTTTACCTTAGTTATCTCCTTTAATTGCATTCAGATATTAAATTTTAATATTTTAAAAGTGGAAACATTCTATGATTGTATTACATACAAATGAGTTCTGCATGCACACACATGTGGAAAGAGGCTTCCACTGACAGCCCCCAGGGGTATTGAAGCTTAATAATGGTTTGCTATAATCTTTTTTTTTTTTTCCCTTTCTTCCTATTTTTCAGTAGGGCCTTACAATATTATTAAAGCATTGACATCTACCTTCACATCATAAAGTTTTTAAGAATAAAGCATACAAATATATATGCTTGTATATGTATTTACACACATACATATTATATATAGAAGCTTTTAGGAGGAATATCCCTTTGAAGGAGGATTAGAGAACCAAGAATAGCAAAGAGTAATGAATCATAGGAGTAAGTGGAGGAGAAGGCTTCAAGTTTGACAGACCACAAAAAAGCATGGAACTCCAGGATCCACCATCTGATATGCCTAATTGATTTTCTTTAATGAGATACTCAAGACTGCACATTGAAATAATTAATTGTTATTAATATTTTAAATTGCATTAACTTACAAAAATATGTATTTTTGAAAAAATATAGATATAATTATACGGAATTTTTATATAAAATGTTTCTCATATAGCACATGCAGTTATATATCGAATATATACTGAATAAATATATTGAATATATATATAATATTTTCAGAAGAAAAATGTTTAATAATGTGGTTTTTAAATGTGGGGACATTTGGTAGAGAGTATCTATTTAGTTAATATAAAGTAGATCATTGAAGAATACGCATTCCAGTCATGAAATGTTGAGAGAGATGGAAAACAGAATGAGAATCCAAATTACAACTTGATGAGAAGTGAGCCAAGATCACATCTGGTTTCTCAGATATTGTTTTGATTTACTATTCTTTCCTTATGGAATGCTTATTAGTTCTTACTTTGGACTAATTGGTGAGATCATCTCTGGTTTCCATTTATTTCTCTCATTTCCATATTTTTGTCAAAATTGGTTTCTATTTATTTTAAAGTACTATTTGATTCATAATTTCTGTAAATTTTCAGGAGTTTTTTGTTGTTGTTCTCTTTTCATTAATAAACTATTCTTGTTGTATGAATTGATTATTTTTAAAATTTCTTTGAGGAAACTTCCTAGGGTTTCCCCCTAAATTTTCTGTTTGCTGGAAAACTCTTGCTTGGGAGCTCTCCCTTCTGGGTGAGACTGGCTTCTGCATGGGTCTCACTTCCATGTGGTTAGTTGGGGAACCAGCCTCTGTGCAGATTGTCCCCAAATTCCAGAAATGACAGACCTTTGCCTGAGAAATATCTTCTCAGTAGAACTTCTCTCTCACATTATTTTGTCTCTGAGGAAATCTTACATTCTGGTTGAGGAGAAGAATAGGGCCAGTCAGCTTTTCCATGCAGTACATCTTCATGTTTTCTGTCTCAGGTCAATCCCACTTTCTTTAGTATCTGGCCGTTGTGATACCAAAACTTTCTGGGTTTCTGCCAGACCAACTTACTCCTTCTGGATTATATCCACCTTGCAAACTCAATGACAAGTTTTTCTCAGGCATTCTTTGTTGGTTACTGTTATTGCTTCTTTCTTTTTCTTTCTCTTTCTTTCTTTCTTTCTTTCTTTCTTTCTTTCTTTCTTTCTCTTCTTTTCTTTTCTTTCCTTCTTTTCTTTCTTTCTTTCTCTCTGTCTCTCAAGAAATTTTTTCCCTTTTTACCTATCCTAATGGTCTTCTCATGTTCTCCTTAATTAAAGGTTTATACTCATATGCACTATTTATTATCATTTTAGGGGGTCTGGCAGAGTGCAAAGATCCAAAGGCAAAAGGAAATTGGCATACCTCAGTGTAAAAAGAGAGAAGATGGAAGCTGAGGATATGTAGTTGACCCCTGAATGACACGGAGTTAGGGGCACTGATGCCCTGTACAGATGAAAATCCACCCATAACTTCTGACTCCCCAAAACTTAACTACTAAGATCCTAGTGTTGACTGGAAGCCTTACTGATAACATAAATTTGATGCACGCGTATTTTGGATGTTATATATATTACATAGTACTGTGTACAAAATGTTAAGAAAATCAAAAGGAAGGGGCATCTGGGTGGCTCAGTGGGTTAAGCATCTGACTTTTGGTTTCGGATCAGGTCATGATCTCACACTTCATGGGCTTGAGCCCCATGTCAGGCTCTGCACTGACTCTGGGGAGCCTGCTTGAGATCCTCTCTGTCTGTCTCTCTCTCTCTCTCTCTCTCTCTCTCTCTCTATATATATATATATATATATATATCCCCTCCCGTACTTGCTCATGTGCACTCTCTCTCTCTCTCTCAAAATAAATGAACTTTTGGAAAAAATCTAAAGGAAAAGAAAACATTTACAATATTCTACTGTACTGAAAAAAAATCCATGTATGTGGGTACCTGGGCAGTTCAAACCATGTTGATCGTAGGTTGATTCTTTCTTTTCTTAAGTACATGTGAGTAGGTAATGGATTATAATCCAGAAGAAATTCTTAGATTTCTTGCCAAAAAGTACAAATTCAGCTGTAAATTTATAAGATTTGCCATTTTAAGATAATACCACTTTTGATTTTTCTTTGGAATGCATTGTTTGCATACACTTTTTTTGATATGTTTTGCCTTTGTTTGACAGTCACTCTGTTCATATTAACATTCTTGCAATACTGCTTTAAAGGATATTATAATTATCTGATCAATTGTAAAAGCTGTATTATATTCTTAACGGTTGTAGTATACATTCACGGATGGTATCTTCTGGCACTTATCATCTCTGTTTGAATAGTTATTTTGAAAATTAGAAAGGAAGAGCAAAAACATGTCACAATGATAATTTCCTGCATGACTATTTAATTTTTTATTTTGCAGGTGATCTTGTATGTGTGTGCCTATCTACATATGTAAACATTTGAAGATTTTTTTTCTAAAAGTAAACTACGGCCTTTATTGTTTTGATTCTAAGTCGTCTCTTCTGGTTTTAGATTTTATTGCCATCTGCTTCCAACAGACTCACAACACTAACACAGCATTAACACACAGCTATAGCCTAAACTACACATTATATACATATATTTTTTATTTGTATGAGACACAGCAAACCAAGGAACAGCAATGGAAAGATTTTAACAGAATTCTAGGGAAAAATTGGATGAATAAACATTATTTAAATAGACACTCTTTTCCAAATATTCCCTCCTGGTGTGGTCCACATTTGCTTTTATTACTTTGAAGTTGAGAAGGTCTCAATGTCACACACACGCACACACACACACACACACACGCACACACACAAACATACACAACCTACCCACAACACACTGTTGTTATTCAGCATTCAGAATCACACATTGAAATTATAGGTAGTTAAGTCCAAACATATGATTTCCAACAGCATTTAAATCTTTGATTAAATTTTATTTTGATTTATTAATGGGACTATAAAATTCCTTAATCAAGGATGTTCACAAAAAGCCAAAGCAGAAAAGATTATTAGCCTGGCTTATATTATTGAAGCCATAACAATTAATAAGTAAACATAGAAAACACAAGTGTCATATTTAGTGGCTCCTCAGTAGCATACAGATTGTTAGGGCTGCCTGTACATATCTGGGTAGACTTGGCAGCAGATGGAGTGAAAGAATACAATTAGAAAATATAAAAACAGTTCCACAAGCCTCAGATTATTTAGCAATAGTGGATTAGAGCAGGCAGGGCAGTGGAGATCCAGTGTTGGCTGTCATGTGGAGGGTATTAAACCAAAGAGGAGCATGTGTATATAGAAACTTAGGAACAAGCGAAGATTTGGAATAAGAGTTTATAAGACCAAGGCTAAAGCTGATAGAATTACCAGTTTCTGGAAGAGAAAAAAAACTGTGGAAGTTTGAAAAAAGGCTCAAGGAAACAAACATTAAGAGTTATTGGCTTTATGTATTTTAAAGTCCTGGTTAGGATGGTATTTTTGCCTGGGGAACAGAATCAGTCAGCAACTAAGTCAGGTGAGGAAAGGGGATTTGGCAGTTGCTCTGATACCTCTTACAAGCAAGGCCTGGACCTGGTGCCTGTACTTGGATGTCTGTAGGCCAAGAACGTGGGAAGTACATGAGAAGTGAAAGCCATTTCCAAAAGCCAGAAGGCAGCACTGAGCTAATTTGGACAAGAGAAAAGATAAGAAAGAGGAGACCTGATGCTACACACAGCAACATCTTATAGGCAATTTCTCCTACTTTCTACAAAAACAAAAACAACCAAACTGTCTCTATCGCTTCCTTCCCCTTTCTCCTCTTGAGATGATAACTGCTTTCCCTTAATTAAGTTTACTTACTACCAGAGGAAATACGTTTAAAAAACACACCATTGGAATCTTATATTCTGCTCTTGAAAGACAGATACATGTTTCTCTGCAATAAATTCGGTCCTATATACAGTTCATGGTTATCTTTTAAACAAAGTGCTTCAGATTTGGGAAGGGAACAATCTTTAACATGCTTTTGAAGAAAGTCAATAATAAAAACAAAATATTGCAAGTTCCAAAAAGCTTTAAAAAATAAATCTAGTTGCTTTGGTTGGTTTTATGATCCCTACAGTGTTAGCTGCATTACCTCCCCAACCCAGCTTTATTTAGGGCAAGGGTGCACTCTCAAAGTGGACAGAAGAGGGAAGCTTTCTTGCCATGTTTGATTTTTATGCTTAGTGCAGGATGCTTCATCTTCTTTCTGGTTTGGACAGCATTTATTTTATCTATTGCCTTTTGATGTAAAACTTTGATCTTTCATTTGGTTAAAAATTTGTTGTTGAGAATGCAACTCCTATTTATTCACATTTGTCCTTTCATCAAGTACACACAATGTGTTTCACATATTTGGCTTCAATAAATTTTGTAAACAGTTTGATTTCCAACTCTATCAGCTTGTGTTAATCACAGTGACACAGCTTTTTGATTTATTCTATTCTTTGAGGGCCTAGAACTCCATGACGGCAGAACCCTGACGTGAACAGGGTCAGTTCTGCTGCACTGACAGCACAGTGCTGACCACAGCACATTGATGGACAGCATTTAATTTAAAACACGTTCTCTTGGGGGTTGTACTGTAGCTAAAGAGCTGTTAGGCATCCCAAATAGGCATACACCTTCCGTTGGGTTACTTTAAATTGTGTGTTAGCTACATTTTTAAAGAAATTTATGCCAGACACTGTGCAAAGTGTTTTGTATGACTTAAACAGTATTTTATCATAGTCTAATTATCTATCTTAGAATTTCATGTGTTTAGCATGCATGAGACCATTCTTTGTTCTTGTATTTGTGTGTCCATTTCTTCTTTTGATGGAAAAACTGGGTACTTTTTAGCATGGATATATTTCTAAATTTAAGGAACATTAGAAATAAACATTTAATTTTATACTGTGATAAGAGTAAATGGCAGAATCTATATTTAAATATTTTAAACTAATATAAATAAGTATAATAAATATATTTGTGTATAAATATAACTAAATACAAAATAGTTATTAAAATTTTTCAGTAAATGTTTATGCTTTAGTGATATCCATTAATGTGTCTATGGATCAATATGTCAACATTTATTTTCCTTTGACACTTAATGGTGAATGAATAAATTTAGATTGTGACCATCACTTTCTAAAATAAAATAATGTATTAGGAAAGTAGTAAAAATTATGAATCACACAAAGAGATCATTACACTTGAAAGGAACTTTTCAAACAAGTCCTATGAGAATTCTAGTGCTCAAATCCTATAAGAATTCTAGTGCTCTTAGATTAAAGTTGAGTTAATAAAGCAATGTAACATACTTATCTATTTGTACATGTATCACATATGTATATTAACTTATAAATATCCATAATATATTTATAATTTGAAAGTTAATATGGGTATGAAAATTATAACTAAAATGATTTATTCCAGTGCAGAAGAATATTTGTCCATGTAATTGAGAGATTTAAAAGCAAAATGGGAGCATCTGGGTGGCTCAGTTGGTTAAGTGTCCAATTCTTGATTTCAGCTCAGGTCATGATCTCATGGCCATGAGATTGAGCCCCACATTGGGCTCTGCAAGCATGGAGCCTGGTTGGGATTCTCTCTCCCTCTCTCTCTCTGCCCCTCCTCCACTTGCATTCTCTCATTCTCTCTCTCTCTTTCAAAATAAATAAACATTAAAAAAGCAATATGAACGCATGAATGAATAATGACACATTTTTTCATTTGGTTCAAACATCTACTCTCATGTAGAGATCATTGTTGATAAGCCATGGAAAGCCAGAGAGATTACAAGTTTTAAATGGGTAGCAGGTATTAAAATTATGATATGTTTTATGTTATATACACAGGTATTTCCAATAGCATTTGTTTACATTGTTTGCTTGTAAATAGCACAAGCCCATTGTGAAGTAGTATAATCAAACTATGAAATCTCTTATGAGGACTGTGGTTGTTGCATTAAACTCACAAACTGAAATGCAGTTCAGATTTAGAAACAATTATATTTAATGACTTGTACATTCCCTTTCTCCTTTCTGCATATCAGCTCCATACTTTTCTCTTTTTCCATAATCATGCACCTTCCATTTTTCACTTCTACATGACATAACATATAGTAGCTGATAGATCCCAAGGTTAATATTTTATAATGTCAGACACTAGGAAGAGAGTAGCTATGTTACCATCCTTGGGAATTAATTGATTGGTCCAGCTGGGCAATGCACTCTCCTCTGACCAGTTTGTTATGGTCTAAAGTGGGATGTATTGAACCATGGCTGTTCTGGCTGCCATATAACAATGGCATGACTGTGGTGAGGGACAAAGTAGAAATGCTAGTCAGATAATTCCATGGGTGTCTAATAAAATTAATCCTTTAGAATCTCCTCACACATGCATATCTTTCATTTCAAATAAAAAAATCACTTAATATGTGCATAGACATTGAGACACTGAGATAGTGACTATTGTGCAAAAGTCTTAGCAGGGAGTCCTCTTGAGATAAACAGCTATGAGAAGAAAAGAAAGGGATGGAAGCAAGATTGAAAAGAGGGAGAAATTGGGCTGAGATCCAGTTTCATCAATGGCTTGGCTGACCCTATAGTGTGCTCAGTGATTGAACTAGTCTATATGCCTACACTAAGGAGTCAATGTATGTCAGCTGACCTAGGGAGGGAGCATGTTCTTGGGCTGGGTAGCTTGCTTTAACTAAGGCAATTCTGAAAGGGTCTATAACTGAAAGCTGACTGTTGGTAGTACCTTCAACAATTGGGGAGGGGGGGATAAATTGTCCATCCTTGGATAGAATCTGGGAAGGCAGCACTGCATACACATTATAATCCTTCCCTTGTGTTTCCTGGATACATTTTCTGACATAAATTCGGAGAATAGCTCCTCTAATATTCCAGGGAGTCTTTATTGATGGAAAAACTTAGTAGAGGGATGATAATTGGATGAGTGATAACCCTTCCTGGGGAATATAGACAAGGGGTCACAGCTGATGCTCATCTTCCTCTGCTGTCAATTCAGAAGTGCTGTCACTCTCAGTTAGTGGCTCTGCTGGTCTCAGTGGCTTAAGTGATAGTGTGACCCAAATCTCATCCTTGAGAGGCCTGAGCCCCTAGTCACCCTTTTCTCAGGCTGTGGCTTGTCTGCTTTTACCAACAAAATTGGGCAAGGGATACCAAGGGCGTCCAGATATGTCACTTGTTATATCAATATATTTCTCCCTGCCCCCATTACTGATGATCATGGTCTATAAAATGCATCAAGATGACAGCTCCTTACCTGCTGGACTAATCCAAAGAGACCCAAGGGCCCAGGTCCACACATTTCTTAAAGTTTAATGAAACTCTTCACAGTGTATTCTGATCTTTGACACAGAGCCCAGAGTTGTGAGGAAGCATATATTCTCCAGTAAAAATGCTGGAAATGACAGTAAGCAAAGGCCACTCTTGCTTCCACCTCTTGCTTCCCAGACCCATTCATTCTCCCTGTAGGGGACAACCATATATAAAAGTCTTGATTGAACACAGATGGCATCCTGGAAGAAGGCACCCTATCCTCACAAGGATGCACCTGTAACACTGTTTCATCAGGTTGGCAGTGTCTGAATGATGTGATGTGTGAGATGACTATTGATTCTGTGTTTGGGTGCTTACCCACTGTTGAATCTTCTGTTACGTAGGACAGCTTCTTTGGTCTGATGTGATATTTCATGGAATCCCATATTCAAGAATTACACATTTTTGAAACTCAGTGGTAGTGGGGCTAACTGTAGCCAAGTAGACAGCAAAGCAAAGCTAGGATTCAAATTTGTTTTTATTTTTATCAAACTGAACTCTTGTCCCTTCTGGGGTGCAGCACAAATCTGGTCTGATTTCATTGTCAGTTAGTCTTGGCTATCAATCTAGTGTATGGGAGGATACATATCTTGAAGGGAGGTGCGTGTTGTCCCATGGGGAACATGGGAATGAATAGACTGGTTCCATGGCACGTCTTCTAATAAATTCTTTTAACATCTCAGGAATGTTCACAGCAACCTGCATGTCAATCCAGATATTCACAACTTATCTCAAGATTCCATTCTTTTCCAACAAGGACCTTGACCTTGGAATCTAGGCTTGGAATTTTACCTTCTTTGATGTCCTGTTACTCTACTGAGTAAGTCTTGGAGCTGGACCTCTACTTTCTCTGCTCTCACACTGAAGGAGATAAGAACCTTTTGCTATGATGCACCCTAGGAGACTATTTGGCAGTCATATTTGGTTTCTAATCACGGATAACAATTCCCAGCCTAATTTTTCCCTCCAGGTGTCAATTGTGCATGACAACATGTCTCCAGTTCCACTGCCTACCATTTTTCTGAAACTTCCTAAATGTATATTTCTCATAAGATTCCAATTTATCACCAATGGAAGTTTTAATAATTGTATCACTACCTTATGCCATGTTTTGTTGCAACACAGTCTCATGGAAAGCCTCAGCTAGTCCCATGGGAATGGGGCAAATTTTGTCCATTTTCATTTGTTATGAATCTAACATATCCGGAATTTTCCCATTTTGCTTTGTGTTTTGTATTTATTGTGCTTTCTCTGCATTTTTATATTTTTAAAATTTTCTTTTTATGCACTTATTAAAGTGGTTACTTATTGTTGTGCTCACATTGATTCCTCTTATTTCAAAATTATCTATTTTATTGATACTATTTTAGAAGTTACTCTTACTCTTTTAATGCATACTCCATTTAACAGCATAAAAGTAATCGTTATCGTTTATCTTCTTCCAAGAGAATACCTTAGCTTTGAGTGCCATATATAAGATCCTCAATCTTCTGTGTCTCTGTCTCTTTCTTTCACCTATCTATATACTGTATGTTATTATACACACACACATAGTTGAACTTCTTTCCTTTGGAAAGAATATGTTTTAGATATGTGTACTAGTTTCTTGTTTCTTCTGTAATAAATTAGCATGAATTTAGTGGCTTAAAAACAACACAAATTGATTATGTTATAGTTCTGAAGTTTGGAAGCCTGAAATGTGTTTCTATATGCTAAAATAAAGTTGTTGGCAGGGCTGTGCTCATTTTGGAGGGTCTAGGGCAGAATTTGTCCTCTTGTCTTTCCTTTTATCTTTTTTAAATGTTTATTTAATTTTGAGAGAGAGGGAGACAGAGTGCAAGTGGGGGAGGTACAGAATCTGAAGCAGGCTTCGCCCCCCGAGCTGTCAGCACAGAGCCTTACACGGGGCTTGAACTCACAGATGGTGAGATCATGACCTCAGCCTGAGTGGGACTCTTAACTGACTGAGCCACCCAGGTGCCCCCATCCCCTTGTCTTTTCTATCTTCTGTCTTCTACCCCTGCATTCTTTGCCTTGTGGATTCTTCCTCCATCTTCAGAGCCATCAGTTAAATCATTCTGACCGCTACCATGGCTGTCACATCTCCTTCTCTGACTTTTAAGGGTTCTTGTGATTACATTAGACACTTTCAGATAACCCAAGATAATCTCTCCATCTCAACATCCTTAATCACATGTGTAAAATCCTTTTACTGTGTACATTAGTATATTCACAGGTTTGATAAGGATGTGGATGTCTTTGAGCAGCCATTATTCTGCCCACCACAATACTCTTTCAGTGGCTGTCAGAGATACAGGCTTTCCATCATCATTTACTTTTATTTCTGAAGTCTTAACAAACCCTCTAGCATTCTTTATGGGCTGCGGTCTTTCAGCAGCACTTCTGGCATCTATTGCTGCTAAAGAGAAGTTGGTTGACAGTCTAATTGTGGTCCTTTATTGCAAATCTGCCTTTCTCTCTAGCTGTTTCTAAGGTTTTCCCCTTTCTTCAATATTCAGCATTTTGCCATAATGTATCTAAACGTCGCCTTATTTAAATATATCATGTTTGGGTCTTTTCTGCTTTTAAAACTATGGTTTCATGGTTTCAGTTCAAAAATAATCATATTCATTATTTCCTTATATGTAGACTGTTACTAATTTTCCCTTCTGCTGAACTGCTTTTATTTTTTATATTAATTTTTAATTTTAATTCCAGTATAGTTAACATACTGTGTTATATTAGTTTCAGGTGAACAATATAGTGATACAAAATTCTATACACCATTACTCAGTGCTCATCATGATAAGTGTACTCTTAATCCCCTTCCCCTATTCCACCCATCCCCTCACCCTTCCCCTCTGGTATGCTTTATTCTAAATGAGTACCCTCCTTGAAGTTATTATTTATTTCAACAAAAGCATTTTTTACTTGAAGCATACTTTAGAATACTATATATATATATGATATATATATATATATATATATATATATATATATATATATATATATATAATATTCCATCCAAGAATAGTAGAATACTTGGTATGATTTCAGTTTTCTTAAATTTGTAGTATGTGTTGTATCTCTTTTTATGTGATTTAACCACAGGTTCCTCTATGTGTACTTGAACTACTTTTAAACAGATATTGCTGCTTTGCAGTCTATACTCCGTACCTCTGACTTGAACACTTTCAGTTCTTTCAGAGTTTCGAGTTTTTGAACTATTTCAAATTAACTCATTTTCTTTCCAACTTTGTTTAATCAGTTATTTAATTCATTCTTTGGATTTTTAATTTTAATATCATAGTTTTGAAATCCTTGTGTTTCAAAACACTATTTTATATTTTAAACCATTCCGTTCTTCATGGTGTCAGTTTCCTTCTTTTATCACTTTAGTTTCTACTTTCTTCTTTATGATCACCTTAAGATGGTTTTAAGTTTTCAAGTTCTTATAGATACTAATTCTGTAATTCTCTTCTGTGCTAATCAGTTAACCCTTACGCTAGGTTGGTTTTGTATATGCTTTACAATTTTATGTCTCCCACATTTTAATTTGCCTTCTCTACACACTGCCCACTGACTCCTTACAAACTTCTGCTATAAAATTTTAGGCTCTACCATCCCAGAGATGCCTGGATTTGGGCTGCTACTTCTGTTCTTCAGTTTTCTTTTGGGTTCTGGTACATGAGAATTACTTTTGAGCATATTTCTTTTGAGCTGGGTGATTGTTGATAACTCATATTTTATTTAGTCATTTTATGTGCTTTGGCAACAGGATTATCCTTTTATACCAATTTATACTGGTCTATTACTGTGATTGTATTTCTTTGAGAACTCTCTGATTTGCCAGTATCTGGTGTATTTTTTTTATGTGCATTTTTTTCTTTGCTAATAACAAAAAAGCAGTGTAACATAAGCTCAATTACTATGAACATATGGTTACTTTGTGGCCATTGTCAAAGGCTTTTATATGTTTTGGATTTATCAGTTGGGGTGGTCATCCACTGTATTAAAAAATATAAAACATGTTTTAGAGATTGAATTTTAATTTTTAAAAATTTGAAGCAGCCATTTAACTTAAAATACTGAGTTGCTAGCTCTTTGAATTTGTATATTAGGCCTTTAATTATATGACTAATAATGACAAAATGGTCCCAGCCATACTGCATAACTGATTAGCAAAGATTAAGAAGTGTCTGTTGCATTATAAGTGAAAGGTGTTGTGATGCTCTATAACTTTTTGGTTACATAAGGTATGATTTGAAAATGTCAATGATATGTCTTTTCCAGTAACCAGTGATTTTATTCTGTGCAGAAATTGTGGTGAGGGGTTTTTAGGTGCTTTGGCCCGTTCTCTCCCCTTCTGCTATCAGTAGTTGAAACTCTTTTAAATGGCCTTTTGACAATGAATCAAAACTGGACTACGTGTCTTACCTCAGAGTCAATCAAACAAACCTGTAACTAAACTGGTAATTTAATAGATTTGTAAAATATCCAATCTCAAAGGGAATGAAAATATTTCCCTAGTGATGAAATCAGGCAAGAATAGGAGCTCAGTTTTTTCTCATATACATATCAGACCTGTGAATTAATGTCACACAAATCACTTATAGTTTTATTAAAGGCAAGCTTCAAGTACTCTTACCCTTCTTAATTCATCTGTTTTATAGCAACAGTGATGCAGTTCAGTAATCAGGTAATCTCTTCAAGTAATCAATATATTGAAAGTTGCATTTTAGCAGAAGGAGTCCCCTTCTGCACAAGCTTGGGCTTGTGCAGAATTTTCCCTTGATCTTCAAACTGCACTCACTGTCTGAGCTGAAAGATGTAGGGTGACTACAGGACTGAAACAACTTGGCAAATCTTATCATTATGGATTGAAGGCTATGGTCATTTGTGATACATGCTTGTAGAGTGCCACTACATACAGTTCTCCTTTTTTTATTTGTAAAAATAAAGTGTGGTGATATAACATCCTTGTTTATGCATTCTGAAAATCCAGGCAAATATAAGTGAAAAAAAACCTCAATTTTATAAATAATTTTTAGCATTTCTAGAATGGTAGTTTGGGGGTATATATTAAATATGGACTTCCAGACCCCAAACTCAGAGATTGTGATTAGGCTGTTATGAAGTGATATTTAAGCATCTATCTTTTTTTTTTTTTCCTTTAAGCCTCCACCAATCATAGAACTTAGCACCAAATACAACATTGTTTCTAGTTCAAGGCCTCTCAAATTTTGGATTACTTCAGAATCACTATAAAAATAGAAGAAATAGGGATGCCCAGAACCTACCCAGATCTATTATCAGAATCTCTTAAGACAGCAATACCAATTTTTATTTATAATTTCTATGGACATTTCTAGATGTCCATCAAAGCTTGAAAACCATTTATTTCATAGTAAAAATCTAATTTAGGCTCACCAGAGCCTTGATTTCAACCTACCTATAATGATAAGAAATTTTCCACTGGTGCTGCTAAACTGTGTGCCTTTGGCTGCCAAAAAGTATACCTTTATATTGTACTAATGTGTATGTGTATGTATATCTTTTGTATATCTCCATATATATGTGTATCTATGTCTATCCTTTGCTAACAATATAGAAAAATATTATTATGTATTACAGTGAACAGATTATTATATATAATTTATCTATGTATAATATGTAATTTTCACCTATCAGGACTATATCTACTTCTCAAAGTATATATGAGATCTATAAAGTATCTCGGTTAAAATCTTTCTTTTTTGCCATACAAAAATGAGGGTGTTCTCTTTTACTACAAACAAATCATGCAGCAGGAAAGAAAAGAAAAAGGAAAAGAAAACAAAAAATGAAAAGAAAGGAAAAGAGAAAAGAAAAGGGAAAGAACTTGCTTGTTTGTCTTTTAACTATTGTATAAGAATAGAAGTACCTGATTTTTCCAGTTTCAAGGATGTAGCTCAGCTACATTTTAACATTCACTTATTATTTTACATTTACATTTAACATTTTAACATTCACTTATTATTTTGCAGGAGCACTTATCCATTGGTCAGTGAACAGTCATTTTTAGCACTCCTCCTCTTTCCATAAAAATTGTTTAAAAAGAGTTTTTGGTTCTTAGCTGTGAAGCAAATAACAGGCTTCTAAGTAATTACTGATTTAAAAATCAAACTGGTTTCCATTGGTTTCAATTTCTGTAGTAAGGGTTTTAATTTTGTCTTCTAGAATTCTTTTAAAGTACTAGGATTGATGATATCTTTTACCTGATATATGTGAATTGGTTATATGTATCTTGTTTGTAGAATAAAATTTAAAAACCGTTCTCAGCTCGTCGACCTTATAAACAGATGATACTCTGGATTTGGCAGTGGTGTGCCAACCTCTTCCCTGGAGCAGTTAGTACACCCCTTTGGCCCATAGTTTGTGGCCTCTTGATGTGAACTAAAAAGAATTTTCATTTGTAACAATTTATAAAAGAAGGAGGAGAGGGAGGAAGAAGACATAAAGAGTATGTTACAGAGACCCTAAATAAGTGACAAGACCTAAAATATTTACTATCTGATTCTTTATAGAATTTTTTTTGCCAAGCCCTGCTCAAGACTATAGGCTACATTTCTCTGTTTCTTTGTATATGAAGTAAACTTGGATTTGTCTAGGACATCTTTAATGGCATGTGGTAGATTTGTTATATTCCTCTGGAGAAGTGCTGATTATTGTTGTTTGAATAGGTGTTAACTTGGTTGAACTTTAAACTGCAAATCATGTATTTTGGGCAGCAACTCAAATAGCAGTTCCACTGAATTTAGGTGTATTCTGTCCCATGCTTGCAAATTTATTGGTCAAAAAGGTTTACAGTATTTATGCACAAAATGTAGGGCTTTCCCTCTCTGGTTTGCTTTCTTCTGGGATTTTCCCTTCACTTTCCAGTTCTGAGGGGTTGACTCAAACACTGGCCTGTCAGAGATTGTTGTTCTGTCAGAGATTGAGCCACTCTGTGTAGCTGCCAACCTTGCAGATTCAGGTAAAAATACTTCAGAATAAAAAGGAAACACCTTAAAAAAATTAAAAGGAAACCTCTTACGATGGTAATCTCTTCTTTCAACATTTTTTCCAGTTTTATTCAGATATAATTGACACATAACATTATATGTGTGCTATACAACTTGTTGATTTAATATTTATAAATTTCAAAGTGATTACCACCATAGCTTAGTAATACCTTCATCCCATCACATAATTACCATTTCCTTTTTGTGGTGAGAACATTTAAGATCTACTTTCTTAGAACATTCCAGTATGTGATAAAGTATTACGAGCTATAACTACCATGCTGTACATTGGATCCTCAAACTTGCTAATCTTATAAGGAGAGTTTGTACCGTTTGATGAATATTTCCTCATTCGGCCACCCCTCAATCCCTGGTAACCACCACTTGAGTCTGTTTTTCTGTTTGTCTTTTTTAGATTCCACATAAGAGTGGTAATATAGTATTTATATTTCTCTGGTCACTTATTTCACTTAGGGTAATGCACTGAAATCCTTCCAAGTTGTTGCAAAGAGCAGGATTTCCTGGTTTCTCATGGCTGAATAATGTATATATTTATTTTTACATATATATTCATATATATCTGTCTTCAGAAATCTTTTTGAGATCCAAGTTTCAAATTCTTTGGGTAAATACCCAGAAGTGGGATTGCTAGATCATATGGTAGTTCTATTTTTATGGTTTTAAGGAACCTCTGTGCTGTTTTCCGTAATGGATACCAAATTTCATTCCTGCCAATAGTGTACCAAGCTTCAATTTTCCATACCTGCACCAATATTCTTGTCTTTTTGATGATAGCCATTGTAGAGATAATATTTCAGGTGTGAGATAATATTTCACTGTTGTTTTGATTTGTGTTTTCCTGATGATTAGTGATATTGAACATCTTTTCCTTTGGTGATCTTTATGTCTTCTTAGAAAAATGTGTATTCAGATTCTCTGCCTAATTTTTAATCAGGTTATTAGTATTTTGGCTATTGAGTTCTATGAGTTCTTCATATCTTTGGATATTAACCCCTTATCTGATAAATTATTTGAAAATATTTTCTTCAATTCTGTTTTTTTCATTTTGTTGATTGTTTCTTTTGTTGTATAGAAGCTTTTAGTTTGATGAGTCTTACTTATTTATTTTTGCATTTGTTGTTTGTACTTTTGCTGTTATATCCAGGAAATTGCTGCTGACACCAATGTCAAGGTTTTTTTTTTTCCTATGTTTTCTTTCAAGACTTTTACAGTTTCAGGTCTTAAATTTAATTCTTTAATTAAAAAAAATTTAATGTTTATTTTTGAGAGAGAGAGAGAGACAGAGTGAGAGAAGGAGAGGGTTAGAGAGAGAGGGAGACTCAGAATCCAAAGCAGGCTCCAGGCTCTGAGCTGTCAGCACAGAGCCCGACATGGGGCTTGAACCCATGAACCGCGAGATCATGACCTGAGCCAAAGTCTGACGCTTAACCGACTGAGCCACCCAGGTGCCCCTAAATCTTTATTTTACTTAGAGTTCATTTTTGTGTGTGGTGTAAGAGGGTTCACTGTTTATCTTCTGCATGCAGTTATCTAGTTTTCCAGCACCATTAATTGAAGAGACTATCCTTTCCCCATTGAGTATTCTTGGCTTATAAAATGTTGACCATATATTTGTGGGTTTATAACTTGGTTCTTGATTCTGTTACATCCGGCTATGTGTCTCTTTTTATGGCAGTGCCATACTGTTTTGATTACAATAGTTTTGTAGTATAATTTGAAATCAGGAAGTATTTTGCTTCCAATTTTGGTCTTTCCTTCTGAGAATTGCTTTGGCTACTCAGGGTCTTTTATGGTTTCAGACAAATTTTAGGATTTTTTTTCTTTTTTTAATGTGTATGTAATTTTGAGGAGAGGGAGAGGGAGAGGGAGAGGGAGAGAGAAAGAGAGCACACGTGCAGTGTAAGGGCAGAAAGAGAATGGGAGAAAGAGGATCCAAAGCAGGCTCCAGGCTCCTCGCTGATGGCAGAGACCCTGAAGCTGGGCTCAAACTCAGGAACTGTGAGATCATGACCTGAGCAGAAGTTGGATGCCTAACTTACTGAGTCACCCAGGCACCCCTAGGATTGTCTTTTTCTATTTCTGTGAAAAATTCCATGGGAGTTTTGATATGGATTGCATTGCATCTGTAGCTGGCTTTGAGTATGATGACATTGTAACAATATTATTTCTTTCAATCCCTGAACATGGGATGTTTTTCTATTTATTAGTGTCTTATTCAATTTATTTCATCAAAGTCTTTTAGTTTTCAGTGTGCAGATCTTTTACCTCCTTTGTTAGATTTGTTCTTAAGTATTTTCTTATTTTTGATACTGTTGCAAATGTTTTTTTTTCCCTTTATTTATATTCCGGTATTTTGTTATTAGTCCTTTTCTCAAGTTTTAATTCTACCCCAGAATATATCTGTCTTTTCTCACTCCCAGAACTTTCAGGTAGTTTTTAAATTTTTTTTCCCCATCATTAGGTTACCTGTCTGGCTCAGTCAGTAGGGCATAAAACTCTTGTTCTTGGGGTTGGGAGTTCAAGCCCCACACTGGGTATAGAGATCACTTAAAAATAAAATCTTAAAACAATATTTCCATCATAATTCTCAGTTAATAGTTGTTACTTTTAGGATAATTGGTCCAGTAGAAGTGTATTGTGCCATACATATTAGAAGCAGAAAATATTTTAGTTTTTTGAGTTCTTCTATTAATTTCAACATTCTTTTATACTGGTTTCATCTAATTTCTTGTCCTACTAATGTATCATTGCAGACATATTATCTTTTACTATGATGTCAACTGTGTGTGTGGTTTCTCTAGGGTGACCTTGTGCTCTGGTCTGCCTATGACAGTCATATTTTATACTTGTCCTGACATAATTATCAGTAGTCCTTCCTTTCACTTCTAAAATTTTGTTTTTTAGTGATACACTATATGGTCACCCCAGCCATGATTATAAAATGCTGCACATTGAAGACTCTGCTACTTGAAATAGTTTGCAAATGGAAATTACTCATGCCAAGATTTAGCAGGTTACTTTGCGATACTATTTAGCAACAGACTGTTGTTCATTTCAAGTTAAGGTCTGATGAAATTGGAGTGACTTCCTAAGGACTTACTCCTAAGTGACTTCTTAGTGCTTGGTTATAGGGTTTTCTTTCTCCTCCAAGTTAATAAAGGGCATAGAGTGAATTTTCCCTTTGAATTATTTATTTGTAAATATTTTTAAATATAATTCTTGGGGAGGGGATAATTTTATTACCTCAGCTATATGTTTCCCATACAGTAGAGGTGGATATTGTCCTAATGGTGATGTACACTTTACCATTTGTTTCTCCAGCCTTAAGTTTTTCTGATAAGTATTTTTATGTGTCACATAATCTTTTAACTTTAAAAGATACAGATTTACTGAAATTAATGTAATATTTTGTGTCAAACAAACTCAACTAAAAATCTTGAAATACAGATTTATACTGCCATATTGAAAATGGCTGTTTTCATTTATATTTTTATCATAAATGGAAATTGGAGCTTGAATTGGTTTACATTTAATTAGCTTTCAGGTTTATATAGTTTTCACTGCATGTATACTCCAAGCAATTAGATTTTGATATCAGATATATTTGGGTCAAAATCTCAGCTCTGCCAATTTGTAGCTAAGTAACTTTGGGTGTGTATCCCTCAAAGTTTCAGTCTCGCTCTTTCAAAAGATTATTGTGATAATTAAATACATTAAAATATGTGGTATCTATCACAGTACTACTTACATAGTAAGCTTTAAGAAATGGGGACTATTATCAATGTATATGTTAATGGGTGTATAAAATATGGAATTCCTGGAATGTTTGTTCCAGATAACAACTTCTCAGAAGTCCCCAATGAGTATTCCTCGTCCTTAAAACAAAATGAAAATATAGCTCACTTAGAAGTAATTTATAATGGCAGAATGTTATGTATCCCAGGCCAGAATAAAAGGAATGAAATAATTTTAAGAGTCTAACACAGTTTTAGTTTTCTTTAGGAACTTCCCGACAAGTAGAAAGTGGAACATTTGTGCTTATGCACTGACATTAGGTATTCTAAGCAGGTACCATGGGAAAGGTTTAGTTATCAATGGAAACAGCCTGGTTAAAGACTTAATGCTGAAATTGTTATAACATCTACTGCTTATAATGAAAAATGGCATTTGTCCGAAGAGTTATTGTCAGACTTTGGAAGACATGGAATTTGCAAATGTCTCTCTGGGAAGATGATAAATTACAAAGAGAATTTAATATTTGTTTCACCCATTTCCCCAATCACCTGTCATTTCAGCTCATCATGCAATGTTGTTTGGTCAGCTTTGTAGGCAGTCAAGCACAGGCCGGCCAGAATACCTATTATATATAATGAGAGTTTTGGTTTAATTATTAAAGTGTTTTATAAATCTTTAATAATAAAAACTATTAATCAAAACATTTTATTGGACCTAATTTTAAAATTAAAAAAAAAATTTTAGTGTCTATTTACTTTTGAGAGTTGCGGTGGGGGGGACGGTGAACAGATAAGCCAAAACAGGCTCCAAGCTGTCAGTGCAAAGCCTGACGTGGGGCTTGAACTCATGAACCATAAAATCATGACCTGAGCTGAAGTCAGATGCTCAGCTGACTGAGCCACCTAGGCGTCCCTGACCTACTTTTAAAGACCAAAGCTTGAAAATCCAGTTAATCAGATTTGTGAGCTGAATAAAGCATTTAAAACAATAGTTTTATCTGCAAAATATATACTTTTGTTTTACTAGAAAATCTGAGAAAATCCACTAATAACCGACATTTGAGGAAAAAATGATGGTAGGCTCAAGTATGTATTAAGTAACAAAACAAAACAAAACAAAACAAAAAACAACCTGTCAGTTGTTATTAGAAATAAAATACCCAAATTTGAATGTACATGGTAACAGCTATTTTCTAAAGAGATTTATACTGATTGATTTTGTTACTGTATCTGTCTTTTCTGTAAGTATTAAGCTAAAGTGTATGTTCATGTTTAAATATTTCTTCATCATTTGCTAATTACAGCATTGATTGTTCTGTATAAGAAAAAGTCAGGGCTGATGGCTCAGAGCCTGGAGCCTGTTTCCGATTCTGTGTCTCCCTCTCTCTCTGCCCCTCCCCCGTTCATGCTCTGTCTCTCTCTGTCCCAAAAATAAATAAACGTTGAAAAAAAAATGTTTTAAAAAAAAGAAAAAGTCACAGTGCCTAAAATGGTTTATAAAATAGTTTATAATTTGCAACAGTTATGAGAGTCAAGAAGATGGCCTGACTAACCTCGGAAAAAAATTATTTTACTTATTTGAATGCTATAGCAATTAAGCCAGGTGAAACCAGCTGTTAACATATGTACTGCTTTCTCAGCGGAAGGTACCATATCTTTATGTTCTCGTGGTGGCTAAATAATGGCCTCTCAAATATGTCCATATCCTGATTCTCAGTATCTGTGAATAGTTATATTATATGCCAGTGTGATTAAGGATCTTGAGAAAGAGAGATTATCTGAGTGGGCATCATGTAATCACAGGGAGAAAGAAAATCATAGAGAAGATTGCAGGATTGAAGTAGAGTTCAGATATAGAATTTGGAAGATGTGACACTGGTGACTTTGAAGATGTGGGGGGGGGGGGGGCGGGCACAAACTAAGAAATGCAGCTAGTCTCTAGAGCTAGAAAAGGCAGGGAGATAGATACTCCTTCCAGCATGCTGATTTTTGACACTGATTCCATAACTGTAAAAGAATAACTCTGTTGTGCTATGCCACTGAGTTTGTAATAATTTTGCACAGTAGTAATTGGAAACGAATACAGAAAATAGTTCTATCTTTGGTATAGTTCTGGAGGTTGCATGCATGGTGGAGTCCTAATGTATCAATTTAATGCATTTAATCCACCTTTGTTTTTTGAGTATACACTATAAAATCCAAGAAACACTTCTTGGTCTGGGGTGGGGGAATATTTATAAGATAAAGTTAGCAAGGGAATGAATTAAAATGCTGATAAGTGCCAGGAGTTAAGATAGAGGAGCATAGGGGGACCTTGAGATTGCTTTCTCCCTCAAACACAACCAGATAAATATCAAATCATTCTGAACATGCAAGAAATCAATCTGAGGACTGAAAGAACAAACTGCACACCTGGAGGGAGAAGAGAGGCCACATTGTGGAAAGTAGGAGGTGCAGAGATGTGATTTGGGGGAGAAAAGAATCACAGGTGCTGCAAAGGTGAGAGAGACCTGGTTACAGAGCAGGGGGCAGCGGGAGAGAGAGAGAAATGCATAGGGGATTGTATGAGAGAAACACTTCCCCAGAATCATTGACAGGGAAAAATAGACTGATAATTACAGGTTTTCACAAAGCAGCAAAGCTCAAAGTCTGAAGTTTTAGAGGTCCGCACTATCACTGTGGTGAAGCCTACAGGGCATAGAGGTGCTCCTGTGGAGAAGGGCAGAGGCCTAGGAGCAGATAGGGTGGGCTGAGCATCCCCTGGATCATACAGGGAGAGACAGCTCCCCTCCTTGGAGTGCATTTGGGAGAGGTAGCACTGGCTCTCAGGGGACAAAACAGCTGGCAGGTGCCATTGATCTGCCCTGTTGATTAGCATAGGTGCAGAGGCAACTGCATGAGGTGGCTACCCTGGATGCTGGGTTTTTGCTGAGCTTTACTCCAAGCCCCTATGTGGCATAAGACTGCCCTTCTGAGACAAAACCTCACCAGCCACAGTATGACCCTCTCCCAGGGGATTAGCACTGGTCCATGCTTTGCCAGGTCCCTAAAATTTGGAGTTTTGAAACCTAGCTGGTGTGCCTGAGATAAAACACAGGAGCACAGTGCCACCAGGTAAGCAGATGGCTTGGACACAGACAAGGTGAAGGGAGGGATCTGAGGGATGCTTGGGACACAGCAGGGGAGATTGTTCATTCTTTTGTTAGGGCCTTCCTAACAGCAGTGGGTGGAGCCACTCCCTTTTCCAAGGACCAGAAATGGGCTTATGCCGTTCCCCCCCACCCCCACCCATCAGCACAGACAGACTTCAGTGAGCAGGACAGTGCCCTCAGTGGAGGCTTACACCAAGCCCTGCCCTGCAGCACTCTGAAGGTGTTTTTATACTAGGGCAAGAGTGCCTGAGACACAGCAGTAGTGACCCATCCCTCAGAAGACCAGCACATACCCCCAGCATGAACCAAGTCTACTGATCATAGAGTGCTGCAGCTATAGGGGAAATAGGATCTAACCTCTTTTAATTTTTTTTATGTCTATTTATTTATTTTTTTTTTCAACGTTTATTTATTTTTGGGACAGAGAGAGACAGAGCATGAACGGGGGAGGGGCAGAGAGAGAGGGAGACACAGAATCGGAAACAGGCTCCAGGCTCTGAGCCATCAGCCCAGAGCCCGACGCGGGGCTCGAACTCACGGACCGCGAGATCGTGACCTGGCTGAAGTCGGACGCTTAACCGACTGCGCCACCCAGGCGCCCCTGTCTATTTATTTTTGAGAGACAGAGAGAGACAGAGCACAATCAGGTGAGGGGCAGAGAGAGAGGGAGACACAGAATCCAAAGCAGACTCCAGGTTCTGAGCTGTCCACACAGAGCCTGACATGGGGCTTGAACTCAAGAACATGAGATCATGACCTGAGCCAAAGTCAGATGCTCAACTGACTGAGTCACCCAGGTGCCACAGATATAGCCTCTTTTAACAAGCAGGTCAAAACATAATTAAAAATTGGCTCATACTGGGGTTCCTGGGTGGCTTACTCAGTTGAGCATCCAACTCTTGATTTTAGCTCATGTCATGATTTCACAGTTTGTGAGTTCGAGCCCCAGTTTAGGCTCCATGCTGACAGTGCAGAGTCTGCTTTGTATTCTCACTCTTTTCTTCTGTCTCTTCCCTGCTCTTCCTCTCGAGATAAATAAATAAATAAACTTAAAACAAACAAACAAACAAAAACTTGGTACACACTGGAAAACTCCAAACACTCCCTACTTCAGGCAAGGAGACGCTCTGCTCAGGATTGATCTGAGGGAAAGAGCAGCCAAAATGAACAGAAGAGTACATTCTATAAACACTTCCAGAAGTGCCAGGCCCTGGACAGTGTAGAACCTTTTCTTAATATAGCCATTACTTTTTGGAACAGGAAATATAACACACACACACACACACACACACACACACACACACAAGTGACATAGACAAATGACAAGATGGAGGAATTCACCCCAAAATAAAGAACAAGAAGAGATAATGGCCAGGGATTTAAGAAAAACAGATATAAACAGAATTTAAAAAAACAATCATAAGGATACTAGCTGGGCTATCGAAAAGCATAGAAGACACTAGAGAATGTATTACTGCAGAGTTAAAAGAAGAAAAACTAGTCAGGCCAAAATAAAAAATGCTAGAACACAAAGATACAAAACTGACTGAATGTAATCACAATGAGGATGATGAATAAGAAGAACAAATCAGTGATAAAGAAGATTAAAATTATGCAAAATAATGAAGGTGAAAAGAAGAGAGAAAGAAAAGTATTGGATTACCAATGTAGACTTAATGATCTCAGTGACTCCATAAAGCATAATATCATTAATATCATAGGAGTCCCAGAAGAAGATGAGAGGAAAAAGGGGGCAGAAGGTTTACTTGAGCAAATTATAACTGAAAAATTCCCCAATATGGGGAAGGAAACAGACATCAAAATTCAGGAGGTACAGACCACTCTCATCAAAATCAACAAAAGCAGGCCCACACCAGGACATATGGGAGTAATAGTTGCAAAATAAATAAATAAGGAAAAAATCCTGAAAGCAACAAGGGAAAAGAAATCCCTAACCTAAAAAAGAAGACAAATAAGGTTAGCAACATATCTGTCCACAGAAACCTGGCAGGCCAGAAAGGAGTGGCAGGACATATTCAACATGCTGAAATGGGAAAAAAAAAATGCAGCCCAGAATTCTTTATGCAGCAAGGCTGTCATTCAGAATAGGAGAGCTAAATAATTTCCCAGAAAAACAAAAACTAAAGTACTTTGAAACCACTAATCCATCCCTGCAAGAAAAATTAAAGGGGAGTCTGAGTGGGAAAGAAAGACCAAAAAGCAGCAAAGACAAGAAAGGAACAGAGAAAATCTCCAGAAACAACGACTTAACAAGTAATACAATGGCACTAAATTCATATCTATCAATAATCACTCTGATTGTAAATGGGCTAAATGCTCCAATAAAAAGACGTAGGATATCAGAATGGATAAAAAACCAAGACCCATCTGTATGCTGCCTACAAGAGACTCATTTTAGACTTAAAAACACCTGAAGGTTAAATGTAAAGAGATGGAGAACCATCTATCATGCTAATGGATGTCAAAAGAAAGTCTGAGTAGCCGTACTTATATCAGACAAACTAGGTTTCAAACCAACACCTGTATCAAGAGATGGAGAAGGGCACTATATCATAATAAAGGGGTCTAGCCAGCAAGAAGATCTAACAATTGTAAATATTTATGCCCCAAACTTGAACAACACAAATATATAATATATAAATCAATTAATAACAAAATAAAGAAACTCACTGCTAACAATTCAGTAATGGTGTACACTTATAACAATGGACAGATCATCTAAGCAGAAAATCAACAAGAAAATAATGTCTTTCAATGACACACTGGACCAGATGGACTTAACAGATCTATTCAGAGCATTTTATCCTAAAGCAGCAGAATACACATTCTTCTCTAGTGCACATGGAACATTCTCCAGAATAGATACTGGCTCACAAATCAAGACCTCAACAGGTACAAAAAGACTGAGATCATACCATGCATATTTTCAGGCCACAATGCTATGAAACTGTAAGTCAACCACAAGAAAAAGTTTGGAAAGACCACAAACACATGGAGGTTAAATAACATGTTAAAGCATAAGAGACTCTTAAAATCTGAGACCAAACTGAGGGTTTGTTTGATGGGGGCTGGGAGGGAGGGGAGGGCGGGTGATGGGTATTGAGGAGGGCACCTTTTGGGATGAGTACTGGGTGTTATATGGAAACCAGTTTGACAATAAATTTCGTATTAAAAAAAATGAATGGGTTAATGAGGAAATTAAAGAAGAAATTTAAAAATTCCATGGAAGCAAATGACAATGAAAACATGACAATGACAATGAAAACATGACAATTCCAAATCTGTGGGATTCAGCAAAAGTGGTCATAAGAGGGAAGTATATAGCAATACAGGCCTAACTCAGGAAGGAAGAGCAGTCTCAAATACACATCCTAACCTTACACCTAAAGGAGCTAGAAAAGGAACTGCAAATACAGACTACGAATAGCAGGGGAAGGGAAATAATAAAGATTAGAGCAGAGATACATGATATAGAAACAAAACCAAAAAAACCCAGTAGAAAAGCTCAATGAAACCAGGAGCTGGTTCTTTGAAAGAATTCATAAAATTGACAAACCCTTAGCCAGACTTATCAAAAAGAAAAGATAAAGGAACCAAAAAAATAAAATAACAAATGAAAGAGGAGAGATCACAACCAACACCACAGGAACACAGACAATTATAAGAGAATATTATGAAAAATTATATGACAACAATTTGGTCAATCTGGAAGAAATGGATAAATTACTAGAAACCTACCAAAACTGACACAGGAAGAAATAAAAAAAAAAAAAATTGAGCAGATCCCTAACCAGCAAAGAAATTGAATCAGTAATCAAAAATCTCCTAACATTGGGTGCTTGGGTGGCTCGGTTGAATGACTGACTCTTGATTTCAGCTCAGGTCATGGTCCCAGGGTCGTGGGATTGAGCCTTACTTTGGGATCCACACTGGGTGTAGAGCCTGCTTGGTATTCTCTCTCTCTCTGCCCCGCTGCCTCACTCACTCAAGGTGTCTCTCTCTCTCTCTAAAAAAATGAAGAAATCTAACAAAATCCAGGACCATGTGGAGAGAATTTCCAGGCAAATTCTACCAAATATTTATTTATTTATTTTGAGAGAAAGGGAGAGAGAGAGACAGAGAGAGAGTGCACAAGCAGGGGAGGGGCAGAGAGAGAGGGAGAAAGAGAGAGAGAGAGAGAGAGAATCCCAAGCAGGCTCCACACTGTCAGCACAGAACCCAACATGGGGCTCAAACTCATGAACCTCAAGATCATGCTCTGAGCCGAAATCAAGGGTTGGATGCTTAACCGACTGAGCTACCCAGGCACCCCTATCAAACCTTTAAAGAGGAGTTAATACCTAGCTTTCTCCAACTGTTCCAAAAAAGACAGAAGTAGAAGGAAACTTCCAAACTCATTTTATGAGGCCAACATTACCTTGAATCGAAAACCAGACAAAAACCCCACTAAAAGGAGAATTACAGGCTGATATCCCTGATAAATATGGACACAAAAATTCTCAACAAGACACTAGTAAATCAGATCCAACAGTGCATTAAAAGAATTATTGACCATGATCAAGTAGGATTTATGCCTGGGCTGCAGGGGTGTTTCAATATCTGCAATTCAAGCAGTGTGATACACCAAATTAATAAAAGAAAGGATAAGAAAATATGATCCTCTCAATAGAAGCAGAAAAGCCATTTGACAAAGTACAGTGTCCATTCTTGATAAAAAAAAAAAAAACCTTAACAAAGTAAGGATAAAGAGGACATATGACAACATTATAAAGGCAATATTAAAAAAAAAAAACCCACAGTTAATATCATCCTTAAAGGGGAAAAACAAAGCTTTTCCACTCCTGTCAGGAATAAGACAGAGATGTTCATTCTCTGTCTTACCATTGTAATTTAACATAGTGCTGGAAGTCCTAGCATCCACAATCAGAAAACAAAAAGAAATAAAAGTCACCCAGGGACACCTGGGTGGCTCAGTTGGTTAAGCAGCTGACACCAGCTGAGGTCATGATCTCATGGTTTGTAAGTTCGAGCCCCACATCAGGCTCTGCGCTGACAGCTCAGAGCCTGGAGCCTTCTTCGGATTCTGTGTCTCCCTCTCTTTATGCCACTCCACCACTCACATTCTGTTTCTCTTCTGAAAATTAATAAACATTAAAAATTTTTAAAAAAAGCAAGAAGTCATCAAATCAACAAGGAAGAAGTCAAACTTACTATTCACATACAACATTATACTCCATAGAAAACCCAAAGACTCCACCAAAAAAAAATTGCTTGTACTGATACAGGAATTCAACAAAATCCTAGGATACAAAGTCAAAATGCAGAAATTCGTTGCATTTCTATACACCAGTAATGAAGCAGAACAAAGAGAAGTCAAGGAACCAATCCCATTTACAATTGCACCAAAAACCGTAAGATACCTTGGTATAAACCTAACCAAAGAGGTAAAAGATCTGTACACTGAAAACTATAGAAAGCTTACAAAAGAAATTGAAGAAGATACAAAGAAATGGAAAACATTACATGCTCATGGATTGGAAGAACAAATACTATTAAAATGTCTATACTACCCAAAGCAATTTACACATTTAATGGAATCCCTATCAAAATACCAACAGAATTTTTCACAGAACTAGAAAAAACAAGCCTAAAATTTATATGGAACTAGAAAACATGCCAAATAGCCACAGCAATCTTGAAAAAGAAAAGCAAACCTGGAGGCATAACAATTCTAGACTTCAAGGTATATTACAAAGCTGTAATCATCAAGACAGCATGGTACTGGCACAAAAACTGACACATAGATCAATAGAACAGAATGATAAACCAAGAAATGGACCCACAACTTATAGTCGACTAATCTTTGACAAACCAGGAAAGAAAGACAGATACCATATATTTTCACTCTTATGTGGATCCTGAGAAACTTAACAGAAACCCATGGGGGAGGGGAAGGAAAAAAAAAAAGAGGTTAGAGTGGGAGAGAGCCAAAGCGTAAGAGACTCAAAAACAGAACAAACTGAGGGTTGATGGGAGGGAGGGGAGAGTAGGTGATGGGCATTGAAGAGGGCATCTTTTGGAATGAGCACTGAGTGTTGTATGGAAGCCAATTTGACAATAAATTTCATATATTAAAAAAATAAAAATTAAAAAAAAATAAATTTTAAAAAGGCAGTCTCTTCTACAAATGATATTGGGAAAACTGGATGGTGACATGCAGAGGAATGAAACTAAACCACTTTCTCACACCATACAAAAAGATAAACTCAAAATGGATGAAAGATCTAAATGTGAGACAGGAAACCATCAAAATCCTAGAGGAGAACATAGGCAGCAACCTCTTTGACCTTGGCCACAGCAAGTTCTTACTTGATATGTTTCTGGAGGCAAGGGAAACAAAAGCAAGAATGAACTATTGGGACTTCATCAAGATAAAAAGCAGATCTGCACAGTGAAGGAAACAGTCAAGAAAACTAAAAGTCAACCAATGGAATGGGAGAAGATATTTCAAATGACATATCAGATAAAGGGTTAGTATCCAAAATCTATAAAGAACTTATCAAACTCAACACCCAAAAAATAATTCAGTGAAGAAATGAGCAAAAGATAGGGATAGACGAGACGTTTCCAGAGAAGACCTTCAGATGGCTAACAGACATGTGAAAAGAAGCTCAACATCACTCATCATCAGGGAAATAAATATGAAAACCACAATGAGATCCCACCTCACCCCTATCAGATGGCTAAAATTAACAACTCAGGAAACAACAGATGCAAAGAGGAACACTTTTGCATTGTTGGTCAGAATGCAAACTGGTACAGACACTCTGGCAAAAAAAAAAAAAAAAGTTAAAATTGAACTACCCTCCAACAGAACTACCCTACCCTATATATACAACGGGATATTACTCAGCCACCAGAAAGGATGAAATCTTGCCATTTGCAACAACGTACATGAAACTATGTGTATTATGCCAAGCAAAATAAGTTAACCAGAGAAAGACAAATATCATATGATTTCACTCATATGTGGAATTTAAGAAACTAAACAGGTGAACATAGGGGAATGGAAGGAAAAATAAAATAAGATAAAAACAGAGGGAGGCAAACCATAAGAGACTCAAATATAGAGAACAAACTAAGGTTTGATGGAGGGGGAGACTGGCTAGATGGGTGACGGGCATTAAGGAGGGTACCAGTTGTGATGAGCTCTGGGTGTTATATGTTAAGTGATGAATCACTAAATTCTACTCCTGAAACCAATATTACATTATGTTTTCTTTTACGTTATGTGTTAACGGACTAGAATTTAAATAAAAACTTGTAACAAACAAAAAAATGCAGGATGAAATGAGGTTCAAACTTCTTAGTACATCACTAAAAGCGTGAACAAAACTTAAAATCTAAACTTTGTTAACGACTTGCATAATTTTAAAAACAATTTCAGTTGTGTGATGATTTCAAATATCTAATTACTTTAAATGAATATGGATAATGCAAAGCATTTCTTACAGTTTGCACCTAATCCACATCTGGTGCTCTATACAGACAGACTTCAATAATCTCATTTTACTGTTCTAGTATATACCAAGGCCTCCCTTGTTTCTGACACTGTACTTGAATGTGTGTTGGCCTTTGCATGAATTTTGTGCTATCCCAGTGTCACAAATAATAAAATCTTTAAAGGATTCATTACTTTGGACAGTAGCCAATTAATAATTTTGGCCCATAAAATGAGAATGTGTTAGACAAGTATTGCTAAATGAGTTTGATGTCATAAATATATCAAATTGATAGATTTTGAAACCTGTGGTTTTTCTTCATTAATCTGGTCTAGGATATGAAGTCTCAGAGATTGTGTTCACAGGAACTCTTACCCTCACCTTCAACAACACTTGCAAAGTTACTTTCAATTTAGTTCACATGTAATAACTTTTTAATATGCAAACAAGCAATGAATTTAAAGTACAATACATGTTGAAGTGAAATTTTTAGAAGTTTTTGGGTGGAACTAAATTTTTTATCTATAGTTAAAGTCAAGTTTTTATATTTACATTTCTGTACTTTTTGAAGCAAGCAAAACTAAATAATCACTATAAACAAAACAAGTCCTAGAAACAAGGGAATTTTCCTGATGCTGTCAATATGGTAACAATCATGATTCATAATTAATGCTGATAATTTAATTTTTTAAATTGGTTTATATTTCTGAGATATTATGAGTAGAAGTTCCTGCTCAGTTTTAGAGGTGAGACAACTATAAGTTTTAAGAACTGTAAGTCATCATGAGCTGGGAAAAATGGCAAAGAAAACTAGAGTTAGGTGATTTATTTTAGGCACAATTTCTTATAGTTTGAAGATATCCTCTCCCCTTGTTTCTATTTCTACTCTGTTAATAGTAAGAGTTCACTGTTCTTTTAAAGAATAAACAGAACATATGGTTAAGTTATTATCACTGTAATAGTGGGAACTGTCAATTTCCCTCATTTTGTGTCTGTGTTATAAAAAGCAAGTATTACTATTTGGGGAGTATGTAGTCTTTAAGACAGTTGTTCACACTGAAGATATTTAACAGGGTGGGGACAATTATTTGAAGATATAATATTGCCCTCAGATTTTGCTGAATAAAAATAAAGGAAAAGTTCAATAATTCTACAACTTAACATGACTATTTTCAATGTGTGCTTTCTCTAAAAGATTTTCTGTACACAGGAGAATATTTCCCACATTAAACACACACATACACACATACATATACACACACATATAAACACACAATTTTGTATACTACTATATCTTCTGTAATCCTATATCAAGAGCACATTTCCATGGTGCCACTTACTTTTCATTAATTATAATTTTACCAACATATAATATTTCACCTTGTGATATAAAGTTACTCAATTACATTTTAAAAAAGATTTATTGAGATTCCCTGGCCTAACTCATTTTCTATCTCCTCCCTTTTATTCCACAGGCTTCAATGTAAACTCACAAACTATCATTAACAAAAGACTGTATTTTTAAATTCTGCCCTGCAAATTGAATCATTTTTCTCTAAGACAGCTCTTTCAGGTGGGGATTGTATTTTTTTCTCCCACATTCTGTCTGTGACATGTCCTAAAGATGGACTTGATACTGATAATTACCTCTTTCTGACTTTTTTTTTCTTCATTAAAAAATCCCCACCCCTTAAAGGCATGTACCTTATACAGTTTAGGCTTGGTCACCACCAATCTTGTAGACACACCCATCTTCACTGGAAATTATAGCTTCTTGCTTGAGGTCTTCTTATCCTCCTCTCTTCTCCTCTCCTCTCCTCTCCTCTCCTCTCCTCTCCTCTCCTCTCCTCTCCTCTCCTCTCCTCTC
>NW_024412442.1:577581-642267 GCF_014898765.1 Herpailurus yagouaroundi
TTGTCTTCCCTTCCCTTGTCTTCCCTTCCCTTGTCTTCCCTTCCCTTGTCTTCCCTTCCCTTGTCTTCCCTTCCCTTCCCTTCCCTTCCCTTCCCTTCCCTTCCCTTCCATTCTCTTCTCTTCTCTTCTGTATGAACACACTTTGACATCCATATCAATTGTCTGTCTGGTCTTTGGACTCTTCCTCATTGTTCAGTAAAACTTTCATTTGCTTCCACCTTATTCTGTCACTCCCACGCTCATATCTTAGATCTTATCATTTTCAATATCTGTCTCTGAAATCTTAGTTTCAAACACCATATCCTGTTTCTCTAGTTCACTTATTCCAGCATGAACACTAGCAGATACGATCTTGTCAAGATTTAGTATCCATTGACCCAGTGGCTTTCATTTTATGCCCAATCCAGTTCTCCTATCCTTCCTCACTCTTCTTTAATTTATGAGCCAGTACATCAGTCACTCTAACACCTACACCCTCACCTATCTGAGTTCTTTCTCTCATTAAGAGAGTGTGATTAACACACTCAAATTTCGATTCCAGAACTGTAGTTATACCCAAATTTCTTAATACTCCACATTTTCACTTATGTGGAAGCTAAAAGGACGTAATTCACTCTTACCTTAGATTTAACATCACAGTGATCCAGACATCCTTCAGGAATATCTGTCCAGCCTAACACTTTTCCCTTATAATGTTCTTTTTCACACTTGGAGACAATTGTGTCATATCTCATTCTGATTTCTCAAACCATCTTTTCCTCCACTTCTTCCCAGTGGCAAATTTTTATTTCACCAAACAAATACAAGCAATACAGAGAATTTCTCCATCCTACTGCTAAGTATCTGCAAAATAATCTGCAAAAGTGACAAAAGTTAGCTGCGTGGCATACATACTACTCAAAAGTGTTCCTTTTGCCATTATTTCTTCTCTCTTTCAATTCACATTTCCCCCTCTTCACTGGATAATATACACCAAAATATTTAACTTTTTATATTATTCATCTTAAACATGTTTCCTTTAACTCACCCCACTCTCAAGGCTAATATGTGTCTCAGTTCCCCTTTACAGGAAAATTTCTTGAAATATGTGTTTATATATCCAGTTTCTTCTAGCTTACTTTGCATAATCATATTTTTATCTTTGTCACTCCACCAAAACTAGTCTTATTAAAGTGACCAATTTTCTATTGTTAAATCCAGTTATTACTTCTGTGTTCTCATCTTACTTGGCCTCTCTTATCAATTGATCTTCTCCTTGAAATGTTTTCTTTACATGGATTCAGATTTACCACAGTCTCTAAGTTTTCTTCCCATTTCATGAGCCATTGCATATTGGTATTATTTTCTGTACCCATATCCTCTTTCTAACCTTGAAGTATTTAAGATTGTCAGAGCCTACCTGTCCTTACCTAGAGGGATCTCATTTAGCTTCATGTCTTAATATACCATGTACTGATTACCTCCAAATTGGTTTCTAGCCAAATATATGCTCTCCAAATAAGTATTTTCAGTTGTCTATTTGACACCTTTCTTAGAAATCTAATTGGTATCTCAGTATGTCAAAGGTAACTCTTGGTATTACTCCTCAAACGAAAAATCTTCCCCTCTTCTAAATTTCCCATCTAAATACACTGTACTCAATTCATCCATTTGCTTCTGCCAATATTCTAGGATTTGGCCTTAACTTCCCTTTTTCTTCTACTTCCTAAACCCATGCTTTCAGGAAGGTTTAGTTACAATGTATGAGGCATCTCTCTCTTCTTTACTGCAATCACTCTGCTGGTCCAGGCCATCATCACTGCACTAGCCTCTGACTGTTCATGCTGCTTTCATCCTACTGTTAACAGCCTTTTCTACACACAGCAACTCAAATTATCTTTTTCAAATGCACATTGGAGCACGTCATTCTCTCAATCAAAACATTGTAATGGCTTCTCCTCATATTGATACACAGTGTAAACTCCGTTTCCAGACCTACAAGATCTTACATGAGCTTTCTTGCAGCTGCCTCGGTAACCTCATCCCCACATTTTTTTTTTTTCCTTTTTCAGCATCCTTTAGCTATTCCTCCGGGTATTGTCACAAAATAGATTTATCATTCTACAGAGGTATTGTTCCTTTTTATCTTCCAAGGTTCTCCTCAAAAGTTGATTCCTCTAAAGACCTTTCCTCATTAACTTGCTTGAAATAGAATACTTCTGTCCCGATTTTGTTCACTGTGTCTCTCTAATTCTGCTTTACCTTCTACATAGCACTTACTCTCTGAAATCAGCTTACTTGTTTACTTGTTCCTCCCCCCACTCTAGTGGGAATTACATGAAGCAGGATTCTTGTTTATCTTACTTAACGTTGTTCCCTAAATGCCTGTAACAGTGTTTATATTCAACAACTACCTGTTCAATAATAAGTGAATGGTTGGTCAGGGTAAGGTTGCTGGGTTTTGGTTATTTATATTCTTAGTGCAGGGTTGTTTCTGATGGTCCACCTCAGGGTTACTTGGCTCCACATGGCAATCTCTTGTCCTCCTCCAGGGTTCTTCCTGCAGTTCCAAGCAGGTGAGGAATGTAGACAATAAATCTAATCAGATAAATAAATACATAATTATAACATGTGACAGATGTAATGACAGAGCAACAGGTAAATAACTGAATTTTAGCACAAAGTGGAAATATATGAATGAGCCAGACAAGAGAGGTTGGAGTATGTATTCCAGGCACACAGAACAGCATGTGGGAAGGCTCTTCCCTGATTCTCTGCTGGGACCCAGCCCGTGGTTAGGATGGTGTTGGGGGGGAGGGTGTGGGAGTCCTGCCCTCTCCACTGACTCCACTGACCAGCTTATCTTGAATATGAAATGGGGTGGAAGTGACAGGGAAAAAGGGAAAGGGCTTAAGTTTGGTGCCATTTCTGATCATGTTTAGGAAACTTAGTAATGAACGGTTGCCCCTCCACTCTGCTAGTCTTGTGACTTTGGGAAGACCCACTCACCTCGTGCAAACAGAAGGGTCTGTGGCTCATGTGATTCCTTGCACCACGGAACAGTCAGTAAGACCTCTTGAAGGATGATAGCAAGGTGATATCCCTCGGGTGCTCCCCAAAGAGCTGCTGTTTCACACCATTTTCTCAAGACCTGTATTCTGCCATCGAAGAGACCTGTAAGAATTTCCTTAAATCATGGAAAACATTTATAAATTCTTCAAATATCAATGTCTCACTATTTGTGTCATTAACATTTAAGTCTGAGGGAAGATAGAGTATTTTTTACAAAAATAAAAGGAATGTGCACATTTAAACAATCTCCATTTCATGCTCTTCAAATACTGAAATAAATTTCACAAGTGATATTCTTACAATTTTAATAAAATTTATGTGTATGAAGGCAAAGTGAAAATTTGTATAACCTTATTGAGGTATCATTTATATACTAAAAAATTTACAATTCAATGTTTTTGTTAAGTTTATAGAGTGATTCAGTCACCACCCCAATACTATTTTAAAACATTTCCATCATCCCTCCCAAAAAATTCTCTCATGCCCATTTACAGTTAACCCTCACTCCCAACTTTGGTACTAGACAGCTTCAGTCTGCTTTCTGTCTTTATACATTTACCTAGAAAGAAGAAACTTAATAACATGATTCTCTATGTCCTGTGCCTCATCTCCAATTGTGGTTCAGTGACACTTGGGCAAGGTTCTGAGTACAAGATCATTGACTTCCCGTGTCACTCAGTTATTGGGGTTTTTAAAACTTCAGTGGGTGTGGTAGGCAAATAATGCCCCCTCTTCCAAAGATGTCCACATTTTAATCTCTAGAACCTATAAATATGCTGTATTAGATGGCAAGGTAGAATTAGGTTACAGATGGAATTAAGGGTGTTAACCAGCTGTAATCACAAATGTCCTTAAAAGTCAAGGAAGGTGGCAGGATAGTCATTGACAATGTGATATGACATAAAAAGATGCCACAGCTTACTCCAATGCTGCCCACACTAGAGCCTGCCCCTAGTCCCAATGCCTCACCACCTTTAGCACCACTGGCCTCTCTGGATGTGACCAGACCACTGGTCCTAACCCAATACACCTCTCCTGGAAGGCGACTAGAACATCAAGCCAGTGAAGACAGTCCCTCCCTGCAGCAACACTAGGGAGCCCTACAGATGTCACTGAGGGAAACTAGGGGACCCATCTTTCATGATCAGGTAGGCCAGATCTGAGGAGGCCACTGTGCTTTTGTGTACCAACCCTTTGCTGCTACAGACCTCCTAAATTTGAAGCACCGCACTCCCTCCTTTATGGAGAAGCCCCAGGCTATGATTGAACTAATGCAGTCCAGAGTTCATCCCCATAAACCTACCTGGATGGGCTGCCACCAACTCCTCCTGAATGTCTTCGACACAGAGGAGTATTGCCAAATCACCCAGGGGCTCTAAATGGTTAGAGGAGGGGGCGCCTGGGTGGCTCAGTCGGTTAAGCGGCCTACTTTGGCTCAGGTCATGATCTCGTGGTCCGTGAGTTCGAGCCCCGTGTTGGGCTCTGTGCTAACAGCTCAGAGCCTGGACCCTGTTTCGGATTCTGTGTCTCCCTCTCTCTGACCCTCCCCCGTTCATGCTCTGTCTCTTTCTGTCTCAAAAATAAACGTTAAAAAAAAAATTTTTTTTTTTAAATGGTTAGAGGAGAATGCCCCGGCTGGGATACTAGACACCCAGGCTTCTGCTCAGGCTCACTTCCCTGGGGAGGACACCAAATGGTACCCAAATGTAGATAGGACCCAAGTGTAGATGGAGGGCTTGTGAGGACTGACCAGTATCTAGGAGCCCTTCTAAATGGCATGAAGGAAGGGAGGAAGAAAGGCCATAAATATAAGTAAAACATAGAAGTGTTCCAGGGACGCATGGAGGGCCCCAGCCAGTTCTATGAGAGACCATGCGAGGGATTTCTTCTCCACACTCCTTTTGATCCAGAGGTGCCTGTTAACCCGCAGATGGCCAATGCGGTTTTTGTAGGTCAGGCCTAAGGGGACATCTTGCACAAGCTGCAAAAGCTAGAGGGTTTTGCTGACACAATGCCAGTCAGCTGCTTCAAGTACCAACTCAGGTGTTTGTCAACTGTGACTAGGTGGTGTGGAGGAAGGAATGCCAGGAGATTCAGAAAAAGGAAGATGTGTTAGCTACTGCCTTGGTGGAGTGGTCAGAATGCTCCTGGAAAAGTGCCCCACAGGAATGGTCTGGGGCTGAAAAGGGGGACAGAGAGGACGAGAGTCTCACCCAGGACCAAAGTTAGGATGGAACCAATGTGCTTACTGTCATCAGGAGAGCCATTAGAAACATGAGTGTCCCCTATGGCTGGGTAATCCTCAGCAGGGCCCTAAGCAGAAAGAAAGAGTCTATGTGGTCCAGGGACAGTACCAACCAGCATTATGGACTCATGGGGCCCCTGAAGATGACTTTGTGGGGCTAACTACCATGGAGGACTTTGAGGAGGACTAGAACATACCAGGCTCTATTTCATTAGGCCCCCAAGAGCCTATGGTCCTAATGAATGTTAGGGGCCTACCCATTGACTTTATGGTAGATACTGGGGTGGAACCCTTGGTGGTGACCCAACCCATGGGCTCCCTCTCACAGAGACAAATCACCATTGTGGGGACCATAGGCAATTTGACACACAGTCACTTCCTGCTGCCTTGGAGATGCAATTTAGGTGACCATGAAGTCATCCATGAATTCCTGTACCTCTCTGCCTGCCCTGTGACTTTAATGGGTCAGGACCTGCAGGATCAGATAACTTGTAACTCCCATGGACAAGCTGCTCTGACCCTACGGAAATCAGAAGCAAAGATTATGACTCTCATAATTCCCCAAGGGGAAGAATGGTGCCTCTACAGTCTCATGGAGGAGCCATAACAGGGACCTGAGCTGCCCTTCAGAGTACCGAGGTGTGAGCTGAGGACAACCCACCAAGACTGGCCTGGAACATACCTCCAGTAATTGTAGAAACAAAGCCAGGGGGAGAGCCCATCTGCAAAAAACAATGTTTCATCCCTCGTAAGGCAAAGATGGGGATACAGAAGTACCTGGAAAGACATCTAAAACACGGGATCCTCCAACTCTATTGGTCATCTTGGAACATGTCTCTCCTACCAGTCCAGAAGCCAGGCACCAATGACTATCATCCAGTCCAAGACCTGCACATAGTAAACAAGGTTGCTATTACCCTACACCCAGTTGTTCCAAACCCATACACTTTCTTGGGTCTTATCCATGCCAAAGCTGCCTTTTCCACATGACTAAATCTCAAGGATGTTTTCTTCTGTATCCACCTGGCCCCCTGGAGTGAACTGATCTTCATCTTTCAGTGGGAGAATTCTGAAAATGGACTAGTTGACTTGGACCAGATTGCCTCAAGGGTTGAAAAACTCCCCAACAATTTTTGGCACTGCATTAGCCTCAGACCCAAGATCAACATAGCTATGTCTTGCTTCAGTATGTAGATGATTACTACTGGCTGGAAGGTCTCAGGAGGATTGCATGAAAGGAACTCACCGGCTCCTTAACCTCCTTTGGGAAACTGACTATAAGGTTTCAAGGGAAAAAAGGCCCAAATATGTCAAAAGAAAGTCAAGTAACTTGGCTTCCACCTCTCCTAGGGGCAATGCCAACTCGGCCTGGAGAGAAAAGAGGCTGTTTGTTTGATCCCAGGCCCATCTACCTGACATCAGTTTCAGTAGTTTCTTGGGGCCCTGGTTTCTGTAGAATCTGGAGACTTAACTTCTTTTTAGGTCTTGGCAAAACCCCTTGATGAGGGGAAGAGTGGGAACCTCTGTTATGGGAACAAGGACAGCAAGGGGCTTTTGAAGAGATCAAACGGGCTCTCACCAATGCACGTGGCCTGGGGCTCCCAGACATGCCCAAGCCCTTCTTCTTGTACACTCATAAATGTACTCACATTGCAGTGGGAGTGCTAACCCAGATGTTGAGGTCATGGCATCACCTGGTGGCATATCTCTCCAAGCAGCTTGACTTTGTGGCCCGGGGCTGGCCACCCTATCTACAGGCACTTGCAGCCACAGCCCTCTTAGTGTCTGAGGCTGACAAGGTGACTGTGGGACAAGAACTGACAGTCGAAACCATATTCAGTATTGACATTAATGGAATAAAAGAGACAATAATGGCACTAAGCCACACCCAGATGATCAGATTATCAGAGAATGCTATGTGAAAACCCATGCATTCACCTAGAAGTAGTGTGGATCCTAAAGCCTGAAACCCTATTGCTTGTCAGGCCAGGTCAGCCAGACCATGACTACATGGAAGTCATGGCTGAGGTGTTCTCCAGATGACCAGATCCTCAGGGACTCTGACTCTGAGTATTTCACCGATGGTAGCAGTTTTGTGAAAGAGGGAAAATGCCTTGCAAGGTACTCTGTGGTGTCCCTGAATTCTATCATTGAGGCCAAACACCTTCCAAAGGGGACTTCGGCACAGAAGACACAGCTCATCGCATTAACCTGAGCCCTCCAACTAGTGGCAGGGATACATGTTAATATATACAGAAGTATGCCTTCACCACCCTCCACATATATGGGGCTTTATACAAAGAGAAGGGTCTAATAAACTCAGGACAAAAAGACATAAAGTACAGTAAAGAAATCCTTGAATGCTTAGATGCTGTGTGGGCCCCTAAGACAGTGGCAGTCATGCATTGTCAGGGACAACAAAGGAGAGACACCATGGCTGCACAGGAAAACTGTAAGGCAGACCAAGAGGCAAAGCTTGCAGCTTCCAAAGGAATATCAGAATCAGCAGCTTTAACCACCACACTGTTCCCTAACCCACTGGCAGAATGGGACCCTAATTACTCACAACATGAGAGTACCTGGCTTAAGACTGTAAACAGAAGCTACCTCCCAGGGGGATGGTGGAAATTTGAAGAGGCTGAGTAGCAACTCTTGAGGCCCTGGCTCCAGCTTTTGTCAAGCAGCTCCGTCAGGAAACCCATATTGGCCAGACATCTCTCCAGACTACATTGAGCTGACATTTCTATATCCCTTGACTCTCCAGCATAGCTTGAGCAGTATGTGAGCAATGTGAAATTTGTGCCTGCAATAACCCACATCAGGAACCCAAGGCTGCCCCTGGGGTAAAGAGTGTGGGGGGAGCCCCATTTGAAACTATGATGGTGGACTTCACGGAACTTCCCTGGTTCTGAGGCCATAAATATCTGTTGGTCTTTGCGTGCACTTTCTCAGACTGGGTAGAAGTCTCCCCTACTCACACAGAAAAGGTAGGGGCGCCTGGGTGGCGCAGTCGGTTAAGCGTCCGACTTCAGCCAGGTCACGATCTCGCGGTCCGTGAGTTCGAGCCCCGCGTCGGGCTCTGGGCTGATGGCTCAGAGCCTGGAGCCTGTTTCCGATTCTGTGTCTCCCTCTCTCTCTGCCCCTCCCCCGTTCATGCTCTGTCTCTCTCTGTCCCAAAAATAAATAAAATAAAAAAAAAAAAAAAAAGAAAAGGTACATAAAGTGGCCTTCTTCTAAAAGAAATCATTCCTCAATTTGGGATCCCTATCACTATGAGATCGGATAATGGGCCAGCATTTGTGGCTGAGGTGGTGTGGTTGATGGCAAAGGGGTTAAAGATCACCTCGAAGTTATATACAGTGTACAGACCCCAGAGCTCTGGGAAGGTGGAACGAATGAACCGAACTCTGAAACTGCAATTAAGTAAGCTATGTCAGGAAACCCACCTACACTGGGACCAAGTGTTGTCAATTGCTTTGTTAAGAATCAGGTGTAGCCCCACTAAGGCAGATGGGGTTCTCCCCTTATGAAATCCTTTATGGGAACCCTCCACCCCCACCCCCATTATCAAGGGCATAAGGAGGGATCTAAATAAGGTAGGCAGTCTAACCCTAAGGCAACAGATGTGGGCCCTCAGCTCTACCCTAATTACCTTACACCACCGGATTAGGGAGTCTGTGAGTCTGACCACAGACGCTCATACTTTTAAACCAGGAGATGCCATATGGGTGAAAGAGCAGAATGTCCAACCCCTAAAACCCATCTGGAGGGGCCATTCACTGTTGTAATGTCCACACTTACTGCAATAAAGGTAGCAGAGGTGGGTCCCTGGATTCACCACAGCAGAGTGAAGTTGACATCTCGAAACTGGGAGTGCATTCTTAATCCATCAATGCTGGGCAAGCTGACCATACAGAAGAAGCAATCTGCAACTCCAGAGGATCCAGAGACTGCAGCCTTGCTATAGTCACTCCAGAAGCTAACTAACCTACCCACTGCAGAAGCTTTAGGAATCGATGTTCTGGTGGAACAAATAGGCTGTCCTTATTTTTTATATCTGTTTCCTTACTATGATGCATGGTCACCTCTTGTCTCTCACTGTTATTGTGATTCTTGCTCTACTTTTTGCCACAGGATTGGCAGAGGCCACCCTGGTCAGCTGGAAGTGAGACAAGAGGTTTCTGTTAGAACTCGCCTTCCTTTTGTGGACAGGATGCTTCATTGGTACCAACATGGAAGATCAATGGCCATGGGAGGCTAGAGAATTAGATCCCCCTGAACCTTATAATGGAACAGAATACCCCAGTTCTACTACCAGGGATTGGCTCCTCGAAACCTCAATTATGGGGAAGAACTGCCTTGCCCAGTGGGAAAGTAGGTTCACTGTCTCTGTTGGAATCCTACATGCCTAGGCCAAAAATTTTATAACTCAACCACCCAGGAAACCCAATAGTGGAGGACTCCAGATCACCTTGAGCCGGATCCCACCCTTTACCTAATTTCTCTCAGCTCCAAAGGCCTGGGACAACATTGACACAGCCATGAAGTAGCAGGCCCCAGGTGAACTATACTGGATATGTGGAAGGACAGCCTGTACAGTACTGTCCTCAGACTGGTCAGGGTCATGTGTGCTGGGAACTATCATCCATTTTTTCTTCCGGCTCCCACTTGCCAGAGGGGAACATTTGAGAGTCCAAGTGTATGGGGACAGGGAGACTCAAAGGAAATGAAGTGCCCTACAGATTAGCAATTGGAAAAATGATGAATGGCCTCCCAAGCATATAATTCAATAATATGGTCCTGCCACCTGGTCAGAAGACGGGTCCTGGGGCTACCGCACTCCCATTTACATGCTAAACCACATAATCATGCTGTTAGCAGTTTTAGACATTATAACCAATAAAACTGCCAGGGCTCTTAACTTACTAGCCAAGCAGCAAAACAAAATGTGCAATGCTATCTATCAAAATCATTTGGCCTTAGGTTACTTGCTTGCTTCTGAGGGAGGAATTTGTGGAAAGTTTAACCTAAGCAACTGCTGCCTACAGAAAAATGATGAAGGAAAAGTCATAGAGGAGATCACAGATCAAATGAAAAAGGTTGCTCATGTCCCAGTCCAGACCTGGAAAGGTTGAAAACCCGGGGAGTTATTTGGAAGATGGTTTTCAACTCTCAGGAGATTCATAGCCCTTATCAGTATTATTCTCTTGGTTTTGGGAACTTGCTTAATCTTGCCTTGCCTAGCTCCCCTGGTTATACAGTCTGTCTCCAGCCTCATTGAGGCAGTGGTGGAAAGAAAACGGTCATGCAGGTGATGATGTTATAGAAATATAAACCTCCAAACCAAGATGATGCTCTTTGACCCAAAAAAGGGGGGTCTGGGCATCAAAGGGGAGAATGTGGTACAGCCCCTCCCTAAGGAATGTGGTGGAGGCCTCCTCAGAACAAAGAAATGCAAGGTGGCCCCATCAACTCCTATACACCTATGAGTAGCTCTGACATGACTCTGACTTGGACTGACTGTATGTCCAGTCAGACTGTATGTCACCATATAGGGGAGACAAAGAAGTAGAAATTGCATAAAAGTCTATACCTCGTTGCACCCGGGCTCAGCTTTTCAGGTCTTAGCCCACTGAGCCTGTGCCTACATGAATAAAACTGCTTCTTGGAAATAAAGGCTCTGGTGTCCTGTCCCTCTGTGAGAGAATCCTGCTACAATAATAACGAAAAAGTCACTTTAAAAATAGGCCATTTTAGGGGCACCTGGTTGGCTCTGTAGGTTCAGCATCCAACTTGTGCTCAGGTCATGATCTCGTGGTCTGTGAGTTCAAGCCATGCATTGGGCTCTGTGCTGACACCTCAGAGCCTGGAGTCCGCTTCAGATTTCTGTCTTCCTCTCTCTCTCTGCCCTTGCCCTGTTCTCTCTCTCTCAAAATGATAAATAAACATTAAAAAATTTTAAAAATCCTAAAAATAGACCATTTTAGTCTCTGTGCTACATCTCTGAAGGGAGACTATTGGCATAGGTAGTGAACAGTGCAAGACCTTCCAGAGCAAAAAGATATCAGAGGCAGAGTTAGAACTTGACAGACTTTCTTTCTGTCTCTCTATGTTTTTTAATGTTTATTTTTGAGAGAGTGAGAGCTAGTCTGAGCAGGGGAGGGGCAGAGAGCGAGGGAGACAGAATCTGATGTGGGCTCCAGCATGGAAGTGGGACGTGGGGCTCCCACCCACAAATTGTGAGAGCATGACCTGAGCTAAAGTCAGATGCTCAACCAATGAGCCACCCAGGCACTCCATCTGTATTATTTTAAGAAGAGAATGAGGTAATAGAACAACTTACAGAGACAGCAACAGGTATTATGTGTGGTTAGTGTTTTTATTTTTGAGAATGTTCCCATTTGTTTATGACCTCCCCTGTGTACTTACATCATTTGGGGTGATCCTTTGTGCTGATGACATTTTTAAAAGGTGACTAATGATTATAGCGTTAATTGAAATACTAGGAATTAATTAGTTTATTGTTGGACTGTGAAATGATTTAATAGGAACAATTTCTTGTAAGTACAGAGAACACAAATGCTTTCGCAAGAAGGTGAAAATTAGAGGTCCTGATAAATCTATTTGAGATTGCATTGCTTTAGGGCAAACTTTTAGCTAACAAATCCTTACCATGTGGCTAAGAGTTCTATAGCAAATCCACTGGGGAATTTCTAGTGTGCTTCTCATTTCATTCTCTGTGGACCATTCTGAGCTTATTAAGAGAAAGGTCTGTCAGAGTGGAAGAAAATTAAGAATAACAGATTTATAAGTTGTTAGAGCCTTAGGTATTTTCTTTTAAAGGTCACTGAACTTTCTCATTTTGATGTGATTTGATGTGGGATCCAGGAGCAGTCAAAATAGAATTCCTGAGATGTTTGGTTTAATAAAACCAAAAAAGGTGGTTTTATTAAAGCACCAGGGATGGGACCTAGAGCAGAAAGAGCTGCACTGGGAATGTGAGGAGTGACTGATTATGTACTAGGGAGTTGGGGAGGTAAAGACAGAAGAAGTTTCCAAAAGGACTTTCATATGCTAAAGAAGACTCCCAGGATCCTGGAAGCTAAGACAGTGGGAGTTCCTAGAGAAATGTCTTACTCTCTCAGCCTCAAGTATTTGTTAATGAATGCAGGTTATAAGGACATTTAACTTTATTTACATTTCTTTTGCCTTTGTCTCCACAACAATATTATACTTGAAGGAACTTCTGTGGAGTTTGAAGAAGGCAAATCAGATCATCCAGAGTCATGTGATCAGGTGAAGGCAGATTCAGGATTGGGTATCCTTTTTTTGACCAATAATCCAAACCTGACTCTCTAGCCATGTTTTTCCTTTAAAGAATGCCAAGGCCCTCATCTACTAAAATGAAGAAGGTGCTGACAAGATCAGGGTAGTTAGAAGGATTGCCCTCCCATTCCTTAGAAGCAAATTTTGTTTGAGCTGGAAATAACTGGTTCTCTTCTTTGTTTTTTGGTCTTTCCTTTGCTCTTTTCAGCTTACTACTTTCCTTACTGGATTTCCAGGAACCAAGGAACCTATATCCAAGGCAGGCTTAGAGCTAGAGTGTGATTATGTATAAAATAATATGGATAATCAAGAACAATTAGAAACATGGAGCCAATTGGGTTTTATCTTTAATTTTGATACTTAGGTTTTCAGCTTCAAATTTATAACTAGTTGTTATTTGTCTTTAAAATCCCATAAACCTGAGTAGCATTTTTCTGATCTACTTTTGCTGCTACCATTCCAAGCTCTGTACTACCCTGTCCACCTGTTCTTAATGTTGCATTCCAATTTTTATATATTGCATATATTATATTTTTTGCAGATTGCCCAAATATTTTGTTGAATAATGCATAAATAAGTGTAGCTATCAGATGTGAGTTTCTTAAATGTAAATATTCTTTTAAATTAATTTTTGTATTCCAAGCACCTAAATTAACTGACAAATAGATGTTCAGTGCGTATCCAGATATTCCCATTTATTTCCATATAGGTTTCATGCTATCTTTTTATGTTTGTGTTATTTTAAAAAATGTAGCTTCATCAAGAGTACTATATAAAACTTTATATTTTAAACATGTAATATCAGTTTAAAAAAATGGCAAGCACATAATTATATTAATAAATGATAGCTCTTTAGCTCTCATGAACTTTAATATATATACATTTTTCCCCCAGAGATAAAAATGTCCTTATCTTGTTTCTTGATTCTTATTGGAATAATTGCATCCATTTTGTGAATCTAAATTTTTTCTCTGGACAGAGATAATATTGTGTTATTCACTTAGTTTTAAAATTTGTAATTTAAAACAGGCTTTATTTTTCTTATAATTGATGTTCTGATAAAGTAAATGCCACACATGAATGGACACACACATATGCACTCAGATCCACTCTTCTCTTCTGCACATTTTATTTAATGTTTTGGTGAAACAAGGGTATGAGAAGTAAGTGAGATGATTCATTTTCAGAAATACCAAATAAAAACTGTGCTGTCTAGTAAACCAATAGGTTTGCAACCTATTGGAAATATATATCAATGCCTCCTCTCCCCCCACAGTGGGGTCCAAAACCCTTAGACACTCCACTTCCTGATTCTTCTTCCCCTCTCATTTCATGGGCTTATTTTTTGTGGGCTTTGCAATGATCATGTGCCAAAGAACTGAAGTCTCTGCCTCACCTCAAGGAATGTACATTTGTTCCAGTCAGACTACTTTTTGGCCTTACATGGGCATAGGTGACTTCTGGTTAAGGCTGTAACCTCTGTAGCACTCAGCCAGTGAGGAACCAGGGGAGGGACTTCATGCTAGAAGGTAAATTGCCTACTGTAACCACCCTGAGTGCGCCTGTCCATCAGACACCCACTCTTGCAAGAACGTTGATTAAAGACTCACTTCACTGTGCTCCAAGTCTCTGTGTTCCTCCTTTGATTGGGTCAGTGGGCTTATTTCTCCCAAGGAGATGGACAAAGTAGCAGAAAATTATTGATGAAACTTATGCCCCAACTAGTGCTAATACAGATATTTCGATATTTTAATGTCTGTGTATATTTCATCTTTCTGGGCAGGGAAACAAGATTTCTCTCCATAATAGAAAACTAAATTGCATCCCCAGAGACCAAAATAATGACAATATAATGGTTATAGAAAAATCAAAAATCAAATTGCCAATTACTAAACAAATAAAAAAGAATGTGATCTCTAAGGGTCTGATTAGATAGTAGTAGGTAATAGATAATTCAACTGCATACAGTATATATAGACTTAAAGTCATTATAAGCTACTTTTTTTTTATTTTAGAGAAAGAGAGAGAGTGCACACAAGCAGGGGAGAGGGCAGAGAGAAGAAAGAGAAGGTGAGAGAGCATGTTAAGCAGGCTCCACAGTCAGCAGAGAGCCCGAAACAGGGCTCAATCCCACAACCCTTGGATCATGACCTTGATGCAGTTTTGGAGTGGTGGAGGGTCTGGAGCTGATGGCCAAGAAGGAATTCTTGAGACATGTTTGGTGCAAAAAGGTGATTTTATTAAAGCATGGGGATAGGACCTGTGGGCATAAAGAGCTTCACAGGGTTCCTGAAGAGTGACTGGTTATATACTGTGGAGTTGGGGAGGTAAAGGCCAAAGGGAGGCCTCCAAAAGGACTTCCATGTGCTAAAGAGGACTCCTAAGATATCTGAGACCTTGCTATTGTCAGGCTAAGGTTGTTTGCCCCCTAGTAAGGTATTAACGTTAGACTAGACAGTTGGGAGTTTATTGGAGGAATATTTCACTCTGCCTATTCCAAGTATTTGTCAATAGGCTGCAGGTTATAAAGAAATTCAATTTTACCACCATTTCTTTCTTGCCTGTGTTCCCCACATCACTATGAAGAGGAGAGTGTAATATTGGGGCTCTAGGAAACTGAGTCTATGGGATTCTGGAGGTTTGGCTATTGATCAGATTGCCTTTTTCTTATAATTTACTAAGATATTTGTGAACTGATGGAAACCCCTGTCCTGCATGATTGTGATCTTGATCAGTTAACCATTGTTTTTCTTTCCTTTCCTTTGTCCTTGGGCAGCCAGGAGTGCCTGAGGAAAGGCACACACACCCCACCTGGGGGGGGGGAGGTTTGTAGGGTGTCAGCTTGCCATATGCTCCCTCATCAACCTGAGCTGAAATCAAGAGTCTCATGCTCAACTGACTGAGCCACCCAGGCGTCCCTAAACTACCTTTTTTAACCACTGTAATTCAGTAGAGATGATGGCAGGCAAATGGTGCCATTAATCTTAGACTATTCATATAAAAATGAATTGTACATATTGTGTTTATTCCCTCCACTTAGAGGGGTTATGCCCCCATATTTATGCTAATTTCCTTGGGATTCCTTGTAATAAAAATAATATAATGTGAAAATACCTGAACTGCATTTGTTCTTGTATAATTGATATACTGTTAATACCAACGACGTTTGACATCAAGTATTTACTATATCAGGTCAAGTGCCTATCACTTTCCCTTCAGCATTTCACTTTATCCTTATAATCAGTTTTTGAAATGGATAAAACTATCACTGTTTTATAGAAAAACAAACAAAACCATGCTTAGAGAATTCAAATAAGCTCCGTGTCCCACTGCTGGAAGAGTAGGCTCATCAAAATCTTCACTAGCACATTGTGTGCCTAGTGCCTCAAGGCAGGACACAGCTTGCATGACTATAGAGATATTTTCTCCATAAGACATTATAATTTGGGGACTCTGGTTACAAAGGAAGTGAATTTGTACCTAGAAGAAAAGATATTGTGTTCCTGGTAGAACCCAGTCTGAGTTGGATATTTAAATCTTGGAATTTTAGCTTAGCTGAAAGCAGAAATGTAGATGGCAAATATGGCAGAAATGTGGGGGAATAAAAAACAAAAACCTCTTGCTCTGGAGGCAGCAACTCCTGGGTTTCAGTTTGGAAGTTGCTTCCTTACTTTTGCTTCTCTGGAATACTCAGTGTCTGGATATACCTTTTTTTAATGCTGATTTTGAGTGAGGTGGAGAGAGAGAGAGAAGGAAGAAGGGAGAGAGAGGGAGAAGAGGGCGAGAGAGAGTCCCAAGCAGGCTTCAGCACAGAGCCCTATGTGGGGTTCAAACTCATTAACTGTGAGTTCATGACCTGGGCTGAAATCAAGAGTCAGAAGCTTAATGGACTGGCCACCTCGGTGCCCTTGGATGTACCTTTTAGTACTTTCATAAGAGGTGGTGTTTTTCTACTATGCCTTACATGGAATTGCCTGCCTATGTATGTTGCTTCCAATTGACTACAGTGTCTGCAAAGACAGTGACCCATTCAGACTTTATGCCCAGACCCTAGAGAAACAGAGAAATTGACTGGGGGGAAAGACAATGACATATTAAAGACCATGGATAAGTATTTCCAAACTTTGAGTTGGATGATATTGTGAACACCAAGAAGGAACTATTACATCACACAATAACAAAATGAACTTCATATTTTAGCACATCCCCTTTATTTTTTAGTCTTTATTCAGTGAAAATCATTTTAAAGTATATTTAATTAATTTTTGGAGGGCTAAAGTTATATTTTTAATGTAAGACATTAGTGAGTCTTTGGAACACATCACTGAATTTATTTCTCTGTTTATAAAATATCTTAAATGATTCTGTTTCTGGAATGTCTTCTAGGTTTAATAGAAACAACTAAAATAGGGATAATGTATTGGTGAGGCTGCATGGTGAACATCTAGCTGGACAAGTAGATTAATATCCGCATTTCACAAAACACTAAAATGAAATTAAAGCTGTAAAAAGAGGTTTAAGACCACAGTGAAATGGAGAATGGGAAAGGAGACAATAACAGACGAGAGAAAAGGAGTTGGCAACTCAAGATGGGAAATAAATGGAGCCATAGTAGCAGGCTTACCACACTAGAGAAAAGTGAAAACAAAATGTTTGAATTGGAGTGAAACAGGACAAAACTAGCTAGGTCGTGAAGAAAAATAGAAACTTACGAATTTGAAGCATTAGGCAAATTTGGAGGATGTTAGATCCCCAGTCTGCAGAAATCCCCAGTTCCCACAACCAGGTACCCATCCTGCCCTATTCAAACAAAACCTGTGGGCTTACTTTCAGGAAATAGTCTAGTCTCATTGACATCAATACCAGTGAAGGTTCTAGATGAGGGACCAAGCACAAATAGCAGAATTATGTTGAAGTAAACAGCATCACCTGGTAACTTTTAAAAGTGAAAATTGTTGAGGTCAAGACCTATTGAATCTGAAACTCTGAGGTTGGATGCCACAACCTGGGTCTTAACAGACTGTCCATGTGACTCTCAGGTACTCTGAAGTTTGAGAACCACTGATTCAGAGCCTACCATCACTAGTTTAGCTCCAATTCTGAAAAAAGTCAAAATATCTTGTAATATCTTGTGGGGTTATATTACATTTGTTTTAAAAAGCTGAAATGCTTGTCCTCAATAAATGGAGTCAAAGACCCTCTCAATTTAAAAATGTTTGCATGTTTATTTATTGTTCTTTTGAGATAAATATAAAGGATTTCTGACAGCTATAGCAGATGCCAATTATTGATGGATTTTATTTTATTTGAAGGTGCTTGAGAACACTTTAGGGGTGATATGTTCATTATTTTGAAAAGACTAATGGTTTCAAGGCTATATACATATTTCAAAACCCACCAAATTTATACACTCTAAATATGTACATTTTTTGTATGTCAGTTATACTTCAATGAAGATGTTTTTAAAAGGTGGGGTGATATTTCCTCTATTTTAGGACTGAGTAATGTTCCAGGTGTGTGTGTGTGTGTGTGTGTGTGTGTGTGTGTGTGTGTGTGTGTGTGACATTTTATTTATGCATTCATCCATGGATGGGTACTGAGGTAGCTTCCATATCTTGGCTCTGAGAATAATGCTGCAATCAACATGGGAATGCAGACAACTTTTCAAGATTATGACCTCAGTTCTTTGGGATAAATACCCAGAAGTGAGATTTCTGGATCACATGATAGCCTCTAGTTTTAATTTTCTAAGGAATATCCATACTGATTGCCACAGCAGCTGCACCATTTTACATTTCTGCTAACAGTGCACAAGGGTTTCCAATTTCTTTACATCCTTACCAATAATTGTTGATTTTTTTTTATAATGTACATTTTAAGAGGAGTGAGGCAATATCTTGTGGTTTTGATTTGCATTTCCTTGATTAGTGATGTTGAACATCTTTTCATAAACCTGTTGGGCATATTTGTATCAAGCTTGAGGATATTATGCTAGTGAAATAAGCCAGTTACAGAAGAACAAATACTGCATGATTCCATTTACATGGGATCTAAAATAGTCAAGATCAGAAGCAGAAAGTAGAAAAGGTAGGATGAGGAGAGAACTACTGAAGCAAAAAGTAGCATGAATGATCCTAAAATCATTGTATTGTTAATTTAAAAAAAAAAAAAAAAACACGTTCCAGTTATAGCTATTCATACAATTTCAGTATGTATGCTTGTATTTGTGTTTACAGTAATATGTATCCCAAGAAAAGGTGAAATGATATTATTGTATAGTATTCTTAGTGGTTTAAACACAGATATTATGGGAGGATTGGACATCCCAAGGCAAATAGGAACCTCTGCTGTAGCTTTTGGTTGTACATCTATCAGGCAAGCCGCTGTGGCTCCACATGCTTTGTGCAAATGACTTGCAGAATGTATTAGCTGTAAGTATACCACAAAGATGGCAGGTGGAGATTGTTTTTTACCTTGATGATTACGTATCAGTTGAAGACGGAATTCCTTAATGGTGCAATAATGAATAAATCTTCAAGAAAATTTAAAAAAACAATGGTTTATTAAATGAAACACCATTAAAACTCATACTGAATTGGCTCCTTGGGAATGTTATCTTTAAATGTGATGTCTGATTGGGGCACCTGGGTGGCTCAGTTGGTTGAGTGTCTGACTTCGACTCAGGTCATGATCTCACAGTTTGTGAGTCCAAGCCCCACATTGGGCTCTGTGCTGACAGCTCAGAGCCTGGAGCTGGCTTCAGATTCTGTATCTCCCTCTCTCTCTCTCTGCCCCTCCCCTGCTCATGCTGTCTTTCTTTCTCTCTCTCTCTCTCTCTCTCAAAAATAAATAAACATTAAAAAAAATTTAAAAAATGTGATGTCTGATTATAGGAAACTATCACAGATTTAATTTAATATTATTTTGCCATACATTCTTATGGCCCCAGACTTCTTTATAATTATTGAGAACAGTTATAGGAAAAAATTAGCTGTAAGTCCATCCTGAGGCTAAATGTTTGTGTTATGACCCATAATAGCAGTGATTTTGATAAAAAAAATAATCTATCACATTAATTTAACATCCTAAATAATGATATTATGGGTTTCAAGCCAATTTTTAAATGTGTTTTGGTTTTATATGTGTGAAAGACTCCTAAGCTTGAGAAAATTTTCTTAGATTAAAACAAACTTGAGAAGCGATACTTGTCTACATTTGCAGCCTGGAGTATTAAGAATAAAATAACAGTACAAAAACCTGGAAGGGTTTTAACCAGGAGTGAATTTTAAATTTGTTTGATTACAAATTTTAGTAAAGGTAGTTACTATTTTTTTGGAAATTTCAAGGCAAATATAAATAAAATATTTAAGTAGCTATATTACACCAACAAAAATACCCCTCTGCCAGTACTTTCAAATTATGTTTATAGGAATAGAGTATAGAAAAAATTAGCACTTCAAGAATCTACAACTCTCAGTATTTTTTATATCAGTAGTAAGTTTTTTAAATAGCTTTATTATAATCAAATTTACATGAAATAAAATGTAGCTATTATAAGTGTATATAACTCAATGAATTTTGACAAACATGTATGGTCTGGTAACCATCAACAAAGAAAGATATAGAAGATTTTTTTTCACTGAAATGTTCCCTGTTACCTCTTCCCAGTCAATCCCATCCTCTAGTAAAACACAGAGATCCTTCCTAAGATCTATAGCATCTGGATCTGAAAGTTTCAGCACAGCACATCTCTAGCTAACATAGAACTGAAGCTGTGTCTTTCAACATTGTAGTTCACACAAGAGCAGAGTAAGGACTTTCTTTTTTTTTTTTTTTTTTTTTTTTAAATTTTCGTTTATTTATTTTTGGGACAGAGACAGACAGAGCATGAACGGGCGAGGGGCAGAGAGAGAGGGAGACACAGAATCGGAAACAGGCTCCAGGCTCTGAGCCATCAGCCCAGAGCCTGATGCGGGGCTCGAACTCACGGACCGTGAGATCGTGACCTGGCTGAAGTCGGACGCTTAACCGACTGTGCCACCCAGGCGCCCCAGGACTTTCAAATCTAAATGCTAAACCTCTAGAGTTGTATTTTTTTCTTAATTATTTTAATGAAATCCCCAAATTAGGAAATTAAGTTTACTTTCCCAGCTGTCATTGAAAAAATGCGAGAAAATTATGAAAGGTAAAGACATAATTAACTGTAAGCAAATCAGGATCTCAAACTGACCCCCCCAAAATTTTAGGCTACTAATGCAATGGTCTCACTCATCTGTGCGGTTCATAGGAGAGGGCTCAAGAGTGTATTTCCTCAGATGCCCTGAAGTTAGTTGGTGCTAAAATGGATATGAGTCAGAATTTCAGCTATTGAGGTCAGGGCAGACATGCTTAAATGTGTGACCCTGGAGGAGGTATCAATGGAATCGCATCTCTTGTACATTTTGCCAATTTTATATGTGTGTGTATGTGTGTGTGCACACATATACTTTCCCCATTTCCATTAAAAAAAAAAAAAAACCACCAAAAGAAATGTAGTGGGCAGTGGAGTGAAAGCAGTTTGTTAGGAAAAGCCCTTCTCTAGGTGGGCACGTGGAACAGCACAGAGGGATGGGGAGAGCTTCCACGCAGTCTTTTTTTAGGAGAGCAATAAGGGGAGAAGTGGGTCCACGGCCCTGCCCTGTAATGGGTTGAAGCTACACAGTTTTGAATCCTGAGCTGGGGGTGTGTCTCCTCAAGCTGTTGTTGAGGAATGTGGCACGTCTGGCTGTGCTGCTGGGGTGTCTCTTCAGGAAAGTGCTTGGTGCTCACTGCAAGGACTCCATCTGTAAAGGTGTCCGTTGTCTGCCTCCCTGGGTCTGAACCCTGAACCAAGCTTCTGCTCTTTGTTTTGTTTTGTTTTTAATTTTTTTAAATCTTTATTTATTTTTGAGAGAGAGAGAGAAAGAGAGTGAGAGCAGGGGAGGAACAGAGAGAGAGGGAGACACAGAATCCAAAGCAGGCTCCAGGCTCCCAGCTGTCAGCACAGAGCCCGACACAGGGCTCGAACCCATGAACCATGAGATCATGACCTGAGCTGAAGTCACATGCTTAACTGACTGAGCCACCCAGGCGCCCCTAAGCTTCTGCTCTTTGAAGGGCGACCCAAAGACAACTGGGCAAGGTGGGATTCCAGCCCAACTCCCCTCCCTTTCATTCCCTTTAGCAGGTATACTTCTTAGCCAACCATGTGCATTTCTGTTCCATCTCAGCACCTGTTTCCCAGAGATTCCACCTGGTTAAAGTATCTGACAACCACTTCTCCCTAAACCCATGGGATGAGGCAAATTTACCAAGTGCCTTAAGACAAAAACAGACCATTCTTGTAGTGCAGAAATTATATATGAAAAGATACTCTCCAGAGTCTAGGCTCTAATGTTTGGCTCGACTATATTCCTGTGAAATATTCCAGAATATGATGGGCAGGAGGGAAACCAAGTGTTTGAATACATCTACATGAATGATCCCACTAAATGCTATTCAAGGCTTAATGTGTAAGCTTATAATTCATCCTGTTAGCTCAACATCTAGTACTTCTTAAGGATTTTTTTTGTGATTTTTATTATGTTTGGATTAAAGTATTCCACCAGAAAGTACAAACATTGTATCTCTTTTTATTTATTTCTCTCTCTAACAACTGTATTTATATCGATTCCCATTTCCATATTTACATTTACATTTTTGTTTCGCCTTATTGCTGTTGCTGATTGTTATTATATTATTATAATGTTATGAGTCTTATTTCTAAATAAACAACCTAAATAGAGAGACATTCATATTCACACACAGTACATATACATAAAACCTCTAATTTGCAATACAATTTAAATGGTATAGTGGATTTTACATATTTGTAGGATTAAAATCCATCAATATTTGACAGGTAGGAGGGTAATGCAGTTTGTTTTAAATGCTCACAAAAATATAGCTAAAAAACTTAATAGATTCAACATAAGATAATTACTACCACAAATGAGACATTTAATCATATAATTTAAATAATCATAAAGGAAGTAATGGCCACGTACATTGTGTTTTATAATTCCTTGTAGCATAAATAAATTTAGGAAAAATTAAGAGATTACAACATACAATGTTCATAATAAATTCTTTTATTAAATAGTGAATTTTATTACCTTTTTGCTTAAATAAAGCATTAAGGCTAAATCTTAAATGTCATTATAATATTGTGCCAAATGGGCCAGATTCCATTTCCTTGGTACCTTATAAGAGAGATGAAGAAAATGAGTATTGCCTGATAGGAATAGTATTACAAAGGCTAAAATTAATTAGGTTCATTCATGGAGTGATTAGAAATTGCTTATTTAAGTAGATATTGGCCATAAGCAAAGAATTGTAGAAATCTCACAGGAATGGAATAATGTAATGTTTATTGTATTACTTTTCTCTTTCTAACACTCAGTGTTACTTTTGCATATCGCCTTGTATCATTATTTGTATCTTCATATATAACTTGGAAATTATAGCAATGCTACATTGGGATAAAGAATATGTCAACCATCAGGACCTGGCAAAGTGCCTTAGTCTTAGTAGAGAGTAAAGAGTTTGTGGGGTGCGTGATGGTTAAGATTATTTTGCTCATTTTTGTTATGGCAGAAGATATTAATAAATTATAGGTAAAGTCACTTGAACCTGATGTGGCCTCTGAGAACCATGCAGTAACAGATTCCATCATAAATAGCCCTATACAAATTGTAGTCAATTTCAGTGACTGGAGTTTTTCCTGTGGGTTTCTATTATAGTTTTTAAGGTACAACATATTTCCACTCAATTGTTCACATATTCTTTATAAGGTTATTTAATAGTATCTATTATACAGTAATCATTTTGCCAGGCCCAGGCAATTACAATTATAAATCATCTATGTCTTTGGCCCCTCATTTCATAAATGACAGCAGTGTGATACAATAAATGCTATAATTGATGAATGACACAGAAAGTGAAGAATCAGTGTGGGAAACATGCAAATGTGTTTTTCAGAATGACAGTAAATGCATTGGAGATGCTGGACTTGTAGCTGTTCTCAAGAGTAGTCAGTTCAGGCTGTAAAGGAGCATATTCTAGGCGGACAACAGTTGTACAACAACTGGGAAACGTACAAAGGTACCTGATATGTTTGTATATAATGAGCTAACTTTTATAGCAGAGTGTTGGGGTTGAATTAGAAATGTATACTTTGAAAGCCTACCATGGGGAAAAATAGGCACATTTTGATTGCAGTAAATAGGAAATATTGTATAAAATGGAGAGTATAAATAGTACAATTTTATGTTGAGAAGGCCCAATATGTAGAGCTTCTTGTCCTCACCTGAGTTTGTAGCCCATTAAGTGAAAAATCAAATCGTTTGGCAGACAGAATTCAAATAATTATCAGATATTGAAATAAGTGGTTTTATACTTTCAGCATGCTTTTACGTAGTGCATCCAAGAATTAAACACTTGACTCATCTGGTTGCAGGCAGTTATGGGTGGAGCACACACTCTGCATCTTTTTTTTTTAATAGACTTTATTAGAGCAGTTTTAGGTTCACAGCAAAATGGCGAGGAAAGTACACAGATCTCCCATATGCACTCAATCCCCCACATGCACAGCCTCCCCATTACTAACATCCCGCACCAGAGTGGGCCATTTGTGACAGATGATAAGCATACATTGATACGTGTTTATGACCAACATCATATAGTGTATTAGAGTTTATTCCTGGTGTGTTACGTTGTGTAGGTTTACACAAATGTATGATGACATGTATCTCCCATAACTGCATCATACAAAACAGTGTTATTGCCCTGAAAATCCACTGGGCTTTTCCTGTTCATCCTGCATTCTTTCCATAAAAAGTTAGCCAAAATTTACCATACAATTTAGCAATTTCACTTCTAGGAATCTATACTAGAAAAATGAAAAATGTGTCCAAAAACATATACGCATAGCAATAATATTCATAACAGCCATAAACTAGAAACAATCCAAAGGCCCACACATGATGAATGGATAAACAAAATGTGGTCTACTTACTACACAATGGAATACTATTCACCAGTCAATAATCTGCAAGTATATGGTGCAACATAGATGATAAACATTTTACTAGGTGAAAGAAGATGTTGGTAGACATTTTTCCATGGTTCTCTTGTTTGTAAATGTCTTGCATGTGAGATGCTGGTATTTCCTTGTTCTAGACTATTGGAAACAAGATGGAGAAGAAAAGAATGTCTAACTTTGCATTAGGCATTTCAGAAAAGAATAAGTAATGTGACCATTGAGCTAATAGGAGGAAGATGAATATATATATTGGGCACAGAGTTTCAGATGTTAGGAGACAGCCTTCAAGGCAAAATGAAGACCATATAAAAACCATAAAAATTGTGATCAACATAGAGGGAGCAAGGGACAAAACTGGGGAATAAACCTAAGTGAAATATTCCCATTATTGAGCATCTGGGCAAAGTGGTCAGCTCTGGGTCAAGACTGGGGGGTCTTAGGAGAAGGAAAGTTAACACCGTCTTCATCTAAGTTCTGTTTGGCTTGGACTCAGATGCTAAGATATTCTGGAGTAAATTGGAGGAGGACAGTTACATAGCAGAGGCAGCCCGGGGCAAATCCAGGGTCCCACCTACCTGGGTCTAGAATTATAAGGGAGTTTGAGTTATGCTTTGTTGATTTCGTCATCTTAATTTTTAATCTTCAATTCAAAATAACGTCAAAATATTTATCTACCATGAAATAACAATGATAATGATGATTCAAAGTAAAAATATAAAATAAAGTTAAAAGGCAAATGACAAACTGAGGAAGTATTTTCAAGATGCATAAAAAGATTATTTTGATCTATAGGAAGAAAAATGCAGACAAACAAGAAGAAAAACTGGATAAAATACATGAAAAGGCAGTATGTTCATATGTAAACAAAATTAAATGCCTAATAACCATATAAATGTATTCTGAAACTAAGGTATAATTATAAAACTGTAAATTAAAAATAAAAAGTTTCTTTTTCTCCTATAGGGTGGATTATGTTTGAGCGCCTGGGTGGCTCAGTCAGTTGAGCTTTGACTTTGGCTCGGTTCATGATCTCACTGTTAGTGAATTCAAGCCAGGCATCAGGCTCCCTGCTGTCAGCCTGTCAGCCCAGAGCCTGCTTCAGATCCTCTGACCCCCTCTCTTTGCCCCTACCCCACTTGAGTTTTTCCAAAAAATAAATATATTTCTTAAAAAAGATAGATTATGCTTGAAATTCATGAGAATTTAAGAAAACAAACTCACTTTTAAAGTAGTATAAATTTGTGTGAACTCTTAGGAAGCAATTTATAAATATTGTCTAAAGTTAAAAATATGTATATTTTTAACCCAATTAATGCACTTCTGTTAGCTTACCGAATAACACACTGTCCAGATATACATGTATAAGAGTACTCTTTGTAATGTATTTGTAATGCAGAATAACTGAAGCAACAGATGATGAAATCATTAAAATTCATATATAATATATTTACATTTTCTGAGGTGGAGACAATTCCAAGGCAACTGGCAATTAAAAAAAAAAAAGCAGGTTGTAAAAGAATATGTGAAACATGATCCTACTAGCATAAGGAAAGTGGGTAATTGGAATGGCTTGAAGCATACTTCAGGGGCATTTTAAATCGTTCACTTTGGCAAACTGACACTTTGTCTTTGGAAATGGGCAAATGGAGCGTTAATTATAGTTTTGCTTTATTCACTTTCTTGACCTTTTTTACAATGAATATATTTATTATTTCAATTGTAATAACAGGCTTAGTAATAATAATAACGAGGTACCATAGAATTTCTTCTGGGCTGTGAAAAATTCAAGGCAGAATGTATACAGGGCTCGGAGATAAAGTAGATAACAAGATTTCAGCATTTCTTCTCTGAGATCCCAATTTTGTTCTGAATGATGCTCATGGACAGAAAATAGCTGGGGCTAGCAGAAAAATGGCCTCATCTGCACCAGCATCAGTAAACAGAGCCACCTTTTGGCATGATAGGTAGGCTATGGTGGGAATGTCTGTACATCTTTTTTCTGGAGCTCCTCTAAGGCAAACAGACCAGATACTATTGAAATATAATGCAGTCTATAGCTGGACTTTACATCTAAACAGAGGTGCCTCTCAACTTGATTACCAAGAAGGGCAAATATTTCCCCAGAGACTGTAATAATGGAGGGTCCATAAAGGAGTGACTCCAAATGGTGAAGATTCTTCCCAAATAGAGGTGTAGGAGATTCCATCAAATTATGAGGGAAGCTTAGGAATGCAAGGACCACATGTCTGGAGCAGCAGAAGAGAGAAGATCACAGTCACATAGCTGCAGAATGAATAAGATGACAATATTGGATATGGAGCTAGTTGCATTTGGGAACTTCATTTGAAACCAAAAGCAGGAAAGAGGAAGGAAAGCAGCTTCCTGGTAAAAGTGGCCTGCAGAACCGTAGGGCACATTTGAAGTGTGTTCTGAAAGCTCTGATCTGCAATCTGCCTCTCATTTCTTCCCCTGGGCAAGTGTAAATGGATCCACCAAGACCATTCACTGGCAACCGCCCAGCTGCCACACATTCACCACACTAAGATACTGATCCTTTAGGAGAGAAGTAATACCCATTTTTAATTTACATTGGGAAGTCTAGACTTGCACTTGTTTTGAAGAAAAGTGGAACAATTTCTAAATTGTAAATTTGATGGCATGAGATTAGAAGAAAGAAGATACTGATATCTTCAAAGACAGTAAAAGGCATGCTTGCCAAATAACTTATTGTTGGTGTTGGTCCAGTTTTCTGTATGTCTAAGCACAAGAAATAGATATTTCTCATTGTAAATTATTATAATGGATTTAATGTTCAAATTTTTCTTGTAGAAGCTTCATAAGAATAAGTTAATTTAGAATATGATCAGCTCTAAATGAGACACACTAAGGCTACAGATCTATAAGCAAAGCCTGAAAACTTTTCAGAATATGGAGGAAGAAACTACCTTGAGGTCTTTCATGACTATATCTACTTTCTCCCATCATTGAGCCCCTTTCGGACAGTTAATCTCATTTTTCAATCTAACCTAATGGAAAGCCAGAGTCTTACTTTATATTCCTTTAATGCCTCTTTACAGGGCTTCCTAGGTCTATACTCACACAAATTTTAACTGATTCAATTTTATCCCCTCAAAACATGAAATGTAACAAGAGAGAAAATTAGGGAGTAGGAAAAATTTGTGAGGTTTTAATGAATTTAAAGAATAATTTTTACATATTGGACATTAAATGTGTACATTATTTTAAGACAGTGAACATTTATATAATAGCACAAGCAATAGCAAACACACTTATATAGTGCTTACTGTTTGCAGGAATTTTTCTAATACCTAGGGAAATGTGTAAGGCATCAGAAAAAATGCAAGTTAAAAACATCAGTATGGATGTTTTTATATCCAGTGTGGACTGAGAGTAATAGGCAAGAACATGGAGTATCTGCAATATTTAAAAACTTTGGGGTAACATAAATTGGCACAATCACTTTGAAAACAGAGCTTTCAATATCCACTAAAGATGAACAGATACTTCCTGTGAGCACAAAATCCCAATAGAATTATATATTCAATGGGATGACCATGAAAAGAAATCTATAATAATATTCATTGCACTGTCATTTGTAATAGCCACAAAACGGAAACAATCTGAAAATTAATTTTAGTAAAACGGACAAATTATTTCAGTCAATGGAATACTATGTAGCATTGAATAAAAAAACGATTGCTGCACCCTATAATATGGGTGAATCTTACCAACTTAATATGAGCGAAAGAAGGGACATAAAAGACTATGCAATATCATTTACATAAATTTTAAAGTATAAAAAACAAAATTTTGCTTACTACTAACAGTAAGTGCAGTGGTTATCTTTTGGGAAGTGAGGAGTAACTACTGGGAGGGACATAAAGGTTTTGGGGGTAATAGTAATGATATTTTGATTACTTGGTGAGTTCCCTTTGTGGATTTTTCTTAAATTTTGCACTCATGATTTGTGCATAATTCTATATGTATATTCTATTTTAGTAAAAATTATTTTAAAAATTATAACATTTTTTAGCTCAAGTTATAATAGCTGAGATCAAGTTACAATATCATTTACCCCCTATGTATATGACTTGAAAGTAATATACACACTTCTAAACAATTGATATGCTATTGTACCTTTAAAAAAGTAAATCTAGAAAAATAATAATGTAAAAAATAGTTATCATATATAATAGAAAAAATTATGGTCTAGTAATTTAAGAATTTGGACAGTGTTCTCAATAACTAAGTTTATCTTAAGTAATGAAGCATGAATTAAGTGAAGAAAATTATGTGAGTTTATTAAATATTTTCCTTAGATATATGCACATGTTTTATAAGATCTTAAAGGTGTTTTCGAAACAGGATATTCATCTAAATCACGTCAAAAACTTTGACCAACTAGATTGTCCTTGATGAATTTATAAGTGTCTTAGAGCTGTTGCAACTGGTAATGTGTCATCAGTTATATGGTCACATTTCCCCTTCCCAGGGGTAGAGGGTAATCAGCAGTATCTGTCACAACACTTCCCACCTATAATCTTCCTCTTTTTAACTGGAGATTGAGATGACCTTAGCACAGCACATCAAGCAACACCTTTGCTCTTCACCTTTGAGTAATGTTCTCTACCCACATAGCTTCTTTACCCCAAGCCAGAGCCCAAAACTACCTTTGCTGTGTGTTTTGGCATTGTGTCTTGATTTCCCTAATGGCTTCTTCTGCTATAGGCAAATGTTGTGACTTAAAATAAATTAGTAGATTAAATGAGCAAATCAATACCTTAGTGTAGGTCCTGAGGAAATTAAATACACTGTAAGCACATTTTGATATGTGTGTTGTAGAAATCCTGCAGATATGGTGTGGGGCAAGGGGGAAGGATGAGAGGAGTCAGAGGAGACTAAGAACAGGAGGAAGAGAGGGAGAGGAAAGCATGCCAATAGTACTTCATGCTGAATCCTCTGAAATTTTGAGTTTTGTGCTGAATCCTCTGAAATACAGGAGAGCTGTATTCAAATGTTGCCTCCAATCTGGTAAAACTGTAACCTTTGGGCAATTGCATTTTAGTAAACAGGAAGTATGAAGTAGATGACAGCAGTCACAGGTTCCTCATAATGGAAAGTGTAGTGCTTAGGTATTAGAGAAAAATGCAACGATTTAAAAATATTCCTGTTCATTACTATATTCATCATATATATACATGTATATATATAACTATGTTCATCCAAATTCCTACCATTTTTAGATGGAGTTGCCCACATGCAAAAGGTCTGGAAACACAGTTCTTGCAATCTCCATTTCTAGAATAGCTCATCCAACTGGTCTCAAAGGCATGAGATGTAGCTTTTAATGTCTTAAGTAGCAAAGCCACTTTTAAAATATTTTATTGCAAAAATATTTTTCTTCTCATTAGCTATACTTATGTAAATGCTCTATGAATCTTGGATGAATTTTCTCCCAAGACACTCTCTGCCTTCCTAATAAAAGTTGATTTTGTACGGAGTCCTGACATAAGTAACCTTTCAGAGCATTTTCACACAATAACTGTTTCAAAATGAATGAGAACTTTTGCTATTTTCAAGAACAGACTTTTTTTTAAATTTTGATTTTCCACTTGTTCAATGGTTCTAGGAAGATGTTTCCATTTTAATAATGTCAAAATTATGTCCATATCAGTTATACACCTAAATGATTCTTTCTTTTCCCACTTCCTGTGTCGTTTTCTACATCAGAGAAAGATTGGTTGAGCAACATAGAACTCTTGTGTTTGATATACGGAGCCATTAAGAGCTGGATGTACTGCAAAAAAAAATACGCTTCTCCCTTTTTGAGTTTTGTGCTTAATTTTTTAAGTACAAATATGATTATTCTTTAACCTTTGAGATCTTTAAGGCAGGACCATCCATATGTAAATTTTAATTTTTTATACTTAAAGTAACTAAGAAAAACTGTTGGAGGAAAAGAATATTTAAGCCATTTTTTTAGATGTGTGTTTGAACAGTAATTATTCTCATTAAAGGCAAACAAACATAGCTCTTGTTTCCAAGTCATTTCCATGAGGAAGTTTATGTAGAGGTGCCAAATTAGTGCCCTGTGGCCTCTGAAGTCCTGTGCTCACAGTACCAACATGAACCTCGTTACTTCTCTTTGCTATTCATCATCTAGCTCTCATTTTCCTTTTGAGCTATTCCAAATTTAAATTTAGATGTCAGCTGTGAGATATTTTCATATATTTTGAAACCATTATATATGGCAAAATTTCCGTAAGAATTTGTGATCACTAGATCAGAAGACCTTATTCCCTTAAAGGTAGAAAATTCTCGACAAGTAGAGAGATAGGTAAAACCAGAATTTTGACCAAATTTTAGGATAGCTCCTGAAATTTCTTGCTGCCTATGCCCAAAACTGTGGTTATGATATATTATCAGGCCATGATTATTTACCTTACAAGGCTAAAGGAAATTTGAAGTTAAAGTTCCTGTTACCAGTTGTGTTAAGATTATCCAGGTAAGCCTAAGGCAGCCAGTCAGGCCCTTTAAAACTTTTAATATGCTTTCTCCATCTGGTAGTGGATGTCAGAGAGATTCCTTAGCACTAGAAGAATTCAATGTGTCATTGCTGGTTCTGAGATGGAGGGGGTTTTGGGCATAGGACCTGGGAGCAAGTCTAGGAGCTGACCCTAGACTAAGGCCAAAAGCTGGGAAGAAAATGGGGACTAGAGTCCTACAACCTCCAGTAACTGAATTCTATCTCAACTCTGAATAAGTTTGGAAGCAAATTCTTTTATCTCTGATTTAGAGCATGGTCTGAACGATTACCTTGACTTTGTATTTGTGATATTCTGAGCAAAGAATTTAGGCAACCCCTGGGCACCTAAGTTATAAAACTGCAAGCACATAAATGTTTTTGTATTTTTGTTTGTGTTTTTTTAGTTTTTTTTTTCTTTTGAGATCATTGTAAATTCATATTCAGTTGTCAGAAATGATACTGAGATGTACCCTCTCACCCAGTTTCCCACTGCGGTAGTATCTTACATAACTACACGATATCACAACAAGGATATTGACATGGATGTAATGCATTGATCTTATTTAAATTTCTCTAGTTTTACCTGTACTTCTATACCTACCACCACAGTCAGGTTGCAGAGTATTTCCCTCATGTTGCCCTCCTATAACCATGTGGGCTCACCTCTGTCCTGCCGCCCTCTTTCCCTACCATCTCTAACCCTTGGTAAGCACTAAAATTTTGCAATTTTTGTGAATGTTACATGAATAGAATCATATATTATGTATCCCCTTGGGACTGGCTTTTTTTCACTCAATATGCTTTCCTGGAGGTTCATCTAAACTGTTGTATGAATTAATAGTTTGTGTGTTTTGTTTTTGTTTTTGTTTTTGTTTTAGCTGCTAAGTAGTATTTCGTGGTATGGGTAAAAACATAGTTTGTTTAACCATTACCCACTGAAGGACATCTGGGTTGTTTCCAGATTTTACTGTTACAAATAAAAAGCAGAAATTTATTCTCTTAAGGTTCAGAGACCAGAAGTCTGAAATCAGCCTCACTGAGCTAAGAGATAGGTGTCAGCAGGTCAGGGCTCTCTCCGTCCCTTACCTGTACCAGTTGTGGTGGCTGCCCATACCATATCCTTTGACTTGTGATTGTATTACTCCCTTTTCTGCCTCTGTGGTCATATTGCTTCCTCCTTTTTCAAAATCCTTAATTTTATTGCACTTGCAAAGATTCTTTTTCCAAATAAGGTAACATTTACAGGTTCCAGGGATTATGATGTGGATATCTTTTGGTGGGGGAGGGGAGAGTACATTTTTCAGCCGTCTACAATTAGTTTTAACCTCTGAATTAAATGCTCATTGGTGTAGCTTCTGAGTCTTATGGTAGTTGCATATTTAGTTTTATGAGAAACTGCCAAACAGTTTTCCATAATAGATATATGATTTTATATTCTCACCAGCAATGTATGAGTGATCCAGGTTCTGTGCATTTCGTTTTATAAGCTGTTAAGTTGTGATAACTTGTTATATAGCAACAGAAAACTAATAACTTATCTTAACCAAATCAGTATATTGCAGTGGGTAATATATTTTCACTTTTTCAGATGCCCAAGATATTGAGAGTGTTAAAACACAGATAACCAATCAGAATGGCTTTTGAAGATTATCGACTAGGACTAGCTAATAGTTGAGCAAGATGATGGTGCGTGGAAAACATTTCTCAGTATCTTACATGTATATGTATGAAAAATATTGCAATAGAAAAGAGTATAAAAATGACAGGGAACTAGATTTTCTTATTAAGACTTTTGATTAGAGGGAAAATCACTCATCTAGAAATCAGTGAAGCTTTGTCCCTATTCATTTTGCCAAATTTCCACTAAGGCTGTCTGTCATTTGATTCTTCTTTTTCTCAATTTTTTTTTTACCCTTGAGCACCCCCAGTGTGTCATCTACCCTAGCACTCCAGAAGAAGATCTCTCACATCTTGCTAAATCCAGTCGGTAATCTTCAGGCAGTCATTTTCTTTGGCCTCTCAGTGCATCTGGCAATGTGAACATTCCCTTTTTGAAACTGTCTCTTGGACCATCCTCTAGTCACACAGGATTATCACCAGAGATCCTTCTCTCCTTTCATAGACCACCCCTCTGCCACTAGTCTACCAAATACTGGATTTATTCAGCTATTGATCTTGGTGTCTGTTTCTCTATGAAATTTCCGATGATGTCACCCACATACAAACTTCAGATCCCTCCACACCAATGACTGGAATTTATCTTTCAAGCTCCAAACCTGGACACCCACATGCCTTTTAAATACCTACCTTTGAATAAAACCTCAAACTCAGTATTTAAATAATGACATGATCTGAATAAGAGTAAAAATCAAAACCAAGACTAATGACCCTCACGTTGGCAATCTCAGACTTGGTTATCTAACACTAATCACTGTCTGGAAAATTACAGCCAGTCCTATCAGTCCCTTGCAAAACCGTAAACCTGAGAATCATCAATGGCCCGTCGTTTACCCAAACTCCCACCTGTGTTCACACTCTGTTATGAAGTCATGTGGATTTTAATAACTTAACTCCTATTATTTTCATTTCCACTGCTGTGTTTCCATCAGGGTGACATGAAACACCTGCTCGCCTTACCCTTTATTGGGACTACAGAAGTCATGTCACAACTGATCTTATTGTGTCCACTTTTAATTTTCTCCAGTGTTTTATTCACTAAGCATTCCGGGTGATCTCTTTAATATAGAAATATGACTTGCCGCCCACATATAAGTGCTACCCAATAGTTTTCCACTATCCTTAAGGTAAAAACTGGCATCTTGAACCTGGTTTGTAGGATCTGGCATAGTCTTTCCCTCCTGCCATGTGCATTTATCAAGTACTTAACTTTTTGCCACAAGTCATCCAATAGTGAGCAAAAACATGTCTAAGCTCTGCCCTCTTGAGGCTTGCCAGTTAATGGGAGACATAGATAAGAAATAATTTTACAGTCAAATATGAGTTTCAACCTGGTCAAGTGTCACAAAGTACACGGGGCTATGCTTATGAAGCATAAAAACTTAAAAGTGGAATAATTGGATTCCAGCAGCTGCCAAATGCCAAGGCACACTCCTGTATCAGTTATGTGAACACTTTATTTTTTACATTAATCATGTTGATTATGGTACATATGATATATAAAACTGCATAAAATGAATATGTTTAGTTTACAGAGTAATAACATAAATGCCCATGTATTCACCATCTAGGTAAAGGAAGAGTACTGGCTCCTAGGAAGGCCCCTTCGAGTTTGCACTGGTTACTTTCCTCTCACCTCCTCCCTGCTAGATGTAACACTATGCTAATTTGTCATTGATTGTCCTTACTTTTCTCTTTGGTTAGCCATCTGTGTATTTCTAATAACCCCATATTTAGTTTTTCATGACTTTGATCTTTCTGTAATAGAAAACAATGTAGTTTGAGATAATCTTCTTAGCTTCATGTTTTGAGGTACATACATCTTTGTAGATTTGTGGCTATATTTACTTTCACTTGCATGGATATGCCACAATTTTTTTGAATGCAGTAATCTATAATGAAGAGTGCTGCTTGGAACATTCTCATGCATTCAGGAATATATATTAAGCACCATCCCTGTAAAAAGTTCCATGCAAATTGGGCATTGTGGGAAGTAACCAGTGGAGGGAGGCCACCCTTATTTTTAAGGAGATTTGGCCTAAGTGAAGGAGGGAAGACAAATGCACATCACAATGAAAGAAATTTATTATGTAAAGCTAGATAAATACACTGTTCTCCATACATGATTTAGGTTTATAGAGGAAAAAACAGTATGGCTTTAAAAGAGTTCAGTTCTGTAAAGATTAAATGAAGGAAACATTATTTTTCCTAAGTGGGTCAAGTTTTCAAAGTGCTGATACATTATAAAAGAGTTAATGCATTAGACTATCAGAGCAGACTAATTAGACTGTCAGGAGTAAAGCCTGAGTTAACACCTGGCAAACAGAGGGAAGAGCAGGAGGGGAGTCGGTGGAATAGTCCAGGAAGAAGAAGGGGCACACACGGTTAGAGGACATTTTGTGGGCCAGCCTCTAGAGCAGGTTCCAATGGCCTCATAGTGCTTTGAAGACTGGCACTGAATTTTGCCCGAGACAAAATTTTAAAGATATAATGTCATAGCTGGGTTACCTCAGGGGACACTGCAAATCTCTAAGTTACACACTTAAAAACCTAGAAAAAAGTTTATTACGTGTTTATCTCTTAATGTTTATTTTCCTTTTTTTATTCTATTAACATAAATATTATGGAGCATCTACTTTCTCACAGAATGTGACCATACCACAATAGAATTAGAAACCACAAACTTATTGCAAAAATAAATCCACCTGGGAAATAATAGAAAGAAGCAAAGCAAAACAGAATTGTCATGTTTTACAAAGAAAATCAAGGCTAAAGCTACAATTAATGTAGGAATTATAATTAGTGCCATATATATAAATGTATGAGCTGTGCTTTCAGCAATAATCAAAGGTAAATATTGAGCCATAAATTAAATCTTAGAATGCAGAATATATTGAAAATAAATTTATTGCACACATGGCTCATTATGCTAGAAAATATTAAAGTAAAAACTCAAAGAGAGTAAACTGGCACTGGTAAAAATAGTAACAGGAAAGGAGGGCAAGTAAAATATGTAAAATTAGCTGAATCAAGGACATCAAAGCTTATGCTCAGGAAAGACAATTAAAATAGAAGAAACTCTGGCAAATCTGAATTAATTTAAGAGAGAAGAGGGTGAAGAAAGAGTGGGAAGTAGGTAGAGAAGGCGGAAGAGAAAGAAGATGCAATGAGGAAAGTAATGTCAATACAGATATAAAAGACAGTGAAAATATTTTCTGTTAACTTTGATAGGATGTCTTGGCATGCCACAGACCTTTGGACCCTTAAATCTTCACCAGTATGGCAGGACTCTGACTCTTTAGAGGGGTTATCTCTTATGTTCTGGCACACATTAGTCTTAACCGAGTCATCCTGATTATTTGCCACTTTCCACTCAAGAGATTGGATCAAATGATTAGACCAGTGTGATATTCTGCAGCACATTGTGATAGAGATCAGGAGAATTAATGTGTCCCTAGGACAGACTGTAAAAGTATACCACTGTCTGTCCCAGATGGGAGCAGAGTACTTTTTATTCCTTTTTTTTTCTTTTTGATTGAAAGAATGCATTTTCAAGATCAGTAGACTCTTGGCAATTGTCAGAGGATGTGCTGATCTGTTCCAGTAAGATTATGTGAGATGCATGGTGATGAATAGGATGGCCACTTAGATAACTTTTCAATAGTTGACCACAATGATCCATCTCATATTTTCAGAAGGCATATCTGCAGAAGGTAAATTAAACACTGATAGAACTAGCCATGCAGCCTTAGTCTTTGAGGGTGGTTCTTAACTGCCATTCCTCAAGGCATGTAGTATTGCTACATATATTTTCTAGCTTTGTCTCAGGATTGTGAGGTAGCAGTTATGGACCTTTTTTTACATGTATTTTGTTTGTTTGTTTATTTTTGAGAGAGAGAGTGCAAGCAGGGGAGAAAGGGACAGGGCAATGAAAGAGGGAGAGAGGGAGAGAGGGAATCCCAAGTGCCTCACGCTGTCAGCACAGAGCCCGATGTGGGACTCAAACTCACAAACTGTGAGATCATGACCTAAGCCGAAATCAAGTTGGATACCTAATTGACTGAGCCACCCAGGCGCCCCAATTCAAAGGCTTCTACGTGACCTCATTATGATGCCTCCTAATCCACAATTCACTGAGCCCATTTTAGGGTTCTGCCAGCACTTCAGAATACCGGCCCTAATTATCCGCTCAGGGACTTGGGGAGTAAGCACAGGATAACCCCTTGGACTCGATATAAAAAGAAATGGGCCAGTATTTCATCTATTATCTGGTGAGTATATGCCCACACTCTATTGTAGGGATTATTGTTGGGCTCTGCATCATCTAGAGCACGGTCAGCTCAGATCCCGTATCAGTATATCAACACTCTGTTAATTATTGTGGTACTGACCTTTCCCGATACACTCCTGAAATGGCATAGAGTCTTTTTTTGTATTTTTTTTTTACGTTTATTTATTTTGAGACAGAGAGAGGCAGAGCATGAATGGGGGAGGGTCAGAGAGAGAGGGAGACACAGAATCTGAAACAGGCTCTAGGCTCTGAGCACAGAGCCCGATGCAGGGCTCGAACTCACAGACTGCGAGATCATGACCTGAGCCGAAGTCGGATGCCCAACTGACTGAGCCACCCAGGCGCCCCGGCCATAGAGTCTTTTGAGGAAGAATCGGTGGAATAGATAGCACACAGTGTTGCTATGCAGTTATTTCTTCAAGCCTTTCAGTCTTGTTCAAGAGACACCTTCTAACTCGTTTAGTTAAACTGAGTTTGAGAACTGATTCTCACCTGGAAACTGGGCACGGGCTCTTGCCAGCCTTCTGCTCAGCTACATTTCGTTATGAAGATCAAGCAACAGTCTCACTGGATGTCTGATGATCTCATCTCATGTTCTAATACCCATTACATCACAGTCTGCATGCGAGGACTCCTGGTTGCCATTTGATCTTGTTGCTTATCATGAGAATTATTTCCTCCTTGCCTCTAATGGTTAATTACTGCCAACTGGTAATGACACTAGAGTGTCTGGTTCCGTAGCAACATCTATTATTAAACCTAATTTATAAATGACAACCACTATACTGAGATTTCATCAATGCCAGCCCCTCCTTCCTTATTGTATTTGTTACTAGTGTAAGCATCTGGAATTTGAAACTTCTGGAATGGGAATGTCTGCTAAAGTCTAGAACACATCTCTGATTAGCCCCAGCCAGGGGGATGGGAAGCTTGGGTATTTACCCATGAATGTTTGGTTTTTGGTGAGTGCTGGGCAGTGGTATGCTGGTAAATGTTTAACAGTCAGCCCTCTGAACAAACAGTCCTGATTTGTAGCATCTGCCGGTTTCTATGATGGCAATCATTCTCACTATGGACAGTTTCCAATCCAAGTGACGTCCCTGGGTGTGGAGTTGGGAGGAGGTGCACAACAGCATCACTGTATGCATCTCTACCCTACAGGTTCAAGAAGCCATTTAAACTGTCAGAAGCATAGGGATAGGAAAATATGAAATGATTAGGAACTGATGGTTTTTTGAGGCATATTTTCTATACTTTAGTTAACTCTAAGTTTATGTAACTTAATTTTTAATAAATGGTTGTGTCTAAGAACCAGGACTTGACACTCCTGCAAGTTTAACCAGTAGCTTATGCACACTGGTGTGTTTGACACCCGCACACCAATGATAGCTTCCCAGCACTTCTATCTGGACATGCACAGAAACTTAGCTCCATTAGTAGGAGAAAAGAGTCACTTGGAGATCGGCAGGTACTTGCAGCAGGAAGTTAGCACTGTGCCTGGGAGTGGCCATCACCAAGGACCTGTGAGTAATTGAAAGCATCTGTGACAATCCTTGTCCCTAGGAATTCATGAAAATGTGCCTGGGTAGGGCTTAAAGCATTCATTTCATATAGAATTGGGGAGAGAGTACTTACTGTATACCTGTAATGCCTTAAATGGGCTTAATCTTCACTATCCCTATCTATAGGTAGAGTTATCCACCATCCAAAGGCAAATGGTATTTCCAGGTTCAGACCAGCTAAACAAAGCTTTTAACCCACATCTGTCTGAACCTGAAGTGTGAGGTGTTTATTTCAGGTTAGAGTCGTGTGTGGTTATTTCCGTGATGTTATCACACAAGTAGGATAAATACATCTGTTTTTGGAAAATCTCGAGTATTGCAAAAAACTAGGGAATAGGAAGTATGTATGTTGCCTGGATTTCTTGATGGGTAATATTTGTATCAGAAAATTAGCCTCAGTTGATGATTGACAATATAGTAAAATTGAATTTGGTCAGAAACATTCCTCGTTTCTATCTCAGCATCTTGCCCATCTAACTACTAAAAGGCGAAGTTTTTCCAAGGGGGGGAGTCTTTTGAAATGTCTTTGTAGATTAGTATGAAAAGCAGTGGTTTGGAGAAAAAAAAACTCTCTAAAGGAAAAATTAAAATTAAAATCCTCTCATTCACACAACATTGCTTTAAGTAGATTTCCTATCTTAGGAACAAGGAAATCCCAGAGTTTTTCTCTTTAAAATCACTCAGTGGGGCACCTGGGTGGCTTAGTTGGTTAAGTGGTTAAGCGTCCAAATTTGGCTCAGGTCATGATCTCTCAGTTCATGGGTTCAACCCCTCCATTGGGCTCTATGCTGACAGCTCAGAGCCTGGAGCCCGCTTTGGCTTCTGTCTCTCTCTCTCTCTCTCTCTCTCTCTCTGTCTCTCTCTCTCTCTGTCCTTCCTCTTCTCACACTCTGTCTCTCAAAATAAATAAACATTATAAAAAATTTAAAACTCACTGAGAAAATTACCTCAGAAAAATACCTGATTAAGTGATAGGAATAAATGGTGAAGAGAAACATCTTGTAATTTTGTGACTGGTTGTGAAGTTGAACAACTTTCACTAAATTCTTCATAATTCTCTCCATTTCTCTTTTTCTTTCTTTTTTTTTTTTCTTTTCAACGTTTTATTTTTATTTTTGGGACAGAGAGAGACAGAGCATGAACGGGGGAGGGGCAGAGAGAGAGGGAGACACAGAATCGGAAACAGGCTCCAGGCTCTGAGCCATCAGCCCAGAGCCTGACGCGAGCCTGAAGCGGGGCTCGAACTCACGGACCGCGAGATCGTGACCTGGCTGAAGTCGGACGCTTAACCGACTGCGCCACCCAGGCGCCCCTCCATTTCTCTTTTTCAAAGTTAATAAAGTTTCTATTGGCTGCAGATTTGCTTTGAGGTGACTACAAATATGCAAAGGCAATGGTGCCAAATAAAAATAACTTATAAAAACTATAAGAAATTAAGCCAGAATTTTATACTTTAGGCCAAAGCTTGGCATACATTTTCTATAAAGGGCCAGATGGTAATTATTTTATGTTTTGTGGGTCTAAAGGTCTCTTGGCATGTCCTCAAATCAACCATAGATAATAGGTATATGAATGGGCATGGATGTGTTGCAATAAACTTTATTTACAGAAAAAGGAAGCAGGCTGAATATGGCCTTTTGGGCATAGTTTTAGACCCCTGAGTTAGGCTAATGAACCATATTGCTAAGTCCTGATTGTTTCGATTTTTTAAAATGAAACAAAGATTTAACAAAGGATTCAGAGCTGTTTGTTGTTGTTGTTTGTTTGTTTTTTCATTTTATTAAACATCGTGTTGGTGCTCAGTATATGCCAAACACTGTTCTGGGCACTGGTCATGCTGTGGTGAATCATAAAAGCCCCACTCTTAATGAGCTGTTATTTAAGTGAAAATGCCTTAAACAAACAAATAAATAAAAATATGGATTCTTATTTCAAGTGTTGTTTTAAAAAGGAAAAAGCCAGGTAAGTAGATAGAATGAAAAGATTTTAAATTAGATAATTGGTCTGGAAAAACACAACTGATAAAGTTATGTTTGAATGTAGACTTGAATAAAGTGAGGCAGAATGCCAAGAAATGACCAGAAGTATAGTCTCCTGGAGAGAGGACATTCCTGGGACCACAGCCACAAGAGTGGATATCACCGAGTCCACTTCCATGCTGCAGCAGGACGGCCATGATGTTTAGAGCAGTAAAATATGTAAGAGAGGAGGAAGGAAGAATGCCTGAGAGGAAGGCAAGGCATGGGTCTCATGATCTGCACAGTCCACAGTGAGAAGTTTGGGTTTTATTGGAGTGTGTCAGGAAACCACGAGATGAGGTTGAGCAAGAGACTGAAATCATGTGAGTAGTAGATTAAAGATTATTATGTGTGTCTTGCAGAGAAGGAGAGCAGGAGTGACTATCAGGAGGCTGACAGCATTCAGGGTGAGAGATACAATGGCCTGGGTTTCTGTGGTCTCAGTCAGGGGAACAGAAGTGGTCAGGTAAGGGTGTATGGACCGGATTTGCTTCACCCAGATTTCTGCGTGCATATAACCATACTGATGTTCTCTGTTGAACTGAGGGTCTGCTGTGACCCTGTCTAATTTGATAGAAATGACTTTATCAGCACCTCGTTTTTTCCTAATACCTCTTATGACACCAGCTGTACCTCCGAAGTAATAACAGGATGAGATAAAAGAGCTGATAAAAAAAAAAAGGAGAAAGAGAGAATAGAGGCATTTTCTGAGTCTCCTATCACAGGGAAGGAGAATAAAGTTGCTGCAGCTAGGACAACATCAGGCTGTGGCGGCTAAGTTTCCTTCTTTTGTCAAATGCTGAAGATTCCCTAGTCTCCCCATGAAAAGAGGGTCAGTGTGAGCAATATAATTTGATGGGTCTTCTCCTGACCTTAGTGCTTAAGGCTTGCAGATGGGTGTAGTGAGTAATGCAAACCAACAGCCATTTACATATGGCTCCTCAGAGAGAAGGCCTGCTGAACACCAGATGGGGTCAGACCCCCACCTCTACACTCATCAGCATGGAGGCAGTGCTCTCACTGGCATTTCATACCACCTCAAGGGATGTGGGGCTCTTCCAAGATCTCAGAATCCCAGAATTTATGATCTAGGAGCTGTCTTAAGGGCTATCTTAGCTAATGGACTAAAAATATAAGGCAGCCAAAGAAGGCAATTGCCTATCAACATACAAGACTGAATTTGTAAAGATTTCTTCTAGCAGAGGTTGGAAATGAGGAACCGTATCAACTTCTCTTCCTCCTCCCCGTTTCTCCTTTCGCTCCTCTCCCTTCTCCTCCCATGATCTTGGTGAAGGAGGCTTGGGCCAGGTTAATGTGGTTGAAGTGGAGAGAAATTATAAGATTATTAATATACTTTGTAGATAGAGTAAACTGGGTATGTTGGTAGGTTGGATATAGGGCATAAGACAGAGTAGTCAGGAGTGGCTCCAGTTTATTTTGACCTGATGGATTCATAAGTTGGGGTTCTTGTGTACTGAGATAAAGAACACTGGAGTAGAGATTAAATGTTCAGTGTTTGGAATTGTCTGGGATATCACAGTGGTTGTCTCTTCAGACGTATTTAAACCCATGTGAATACATAAGCTTCCTAAAGGAGAGAGTATAAGTAGAAAAGAAACAGAAGCACATGGGGCACTTGCATCAGTTGGAAGTTAGGGGGACACAGAGGAATCAAAAGAGTAGAAGAATGAGGAGTGGCTAGTGAGGCAGGCAGTAGTAAGGAGTATGCTCTTCCACGAACCCTGTGAAGCAAGTGTTTCAGGGAAGATGAAAGTGTTGACTCTCAGATCCTACAGAGAGGCTGTATGAATAAGAACTGCTATATACATGCCACATTTTGCAGCGTGAAGATCAAGGACAGTTTTGGTGGATGTTGGGATAAAGTCTAGTGACAATGTACTCAATGGAGAAAGAGGAATGGAATAGGTTAAAATAAGTATAGATACCTATTGGAGAATTTTAATTTAAAAAAGAACAATAATAATACAACAATAAACACAAACAGGCCAGTAGTTGGCAGGAGATGTGGGATTAAGAGAGGGTATATAGACAAAAGTTCTTGAACAAGTAAGAAATGAGAATTAAAGAACGAGTTGAAGATTTACCCTTAGAAAGTGTTTACTTAGAAGATTTACCCTTAGCAGGCAGCTACTTGGTGATAACAGAGGGAAGGAAGAAAATACGGACGGACACTGGTGCAGAGAGGTGGAGAGAAGTCGTGGTGAAGAAGTCATTTATTTTCAGAAGCTCCTATTCTTTCCGTGGACATTTCATCTGCTTTATATACTCATATGTGTATGTGGTATATTTCACAAAGACTATTTAAAGCAAGCTATATTGGGGCGCCTGGGTGGCGCGGTCGGTTAAGCGTCCGACTTCAGCCAGGTCACGATCTCGCGGTCCGTGAGTTCGAGCCCCGCGTCAGGCTCTGGGCTGATGGCTCAGAGCCTGGAGCCTGTTTCCGATTCTGTGTCTCCCTCTCTCTCTGCCCCTCCCCCGTTCATGCTCTGTCTCTCTCTGTCCCAAAAATAAATAAACGTTGAAAAAAAAAATAAAGCAAGCTATATTAATGCTCTGGGGCATAGGATGTTATTTATTGAAAATGAAAGATTATGTAGGAGGTGTCGAAGGTTTAAGGAGGGAGAGATTTGGCAGAGATTGTCTTAGAATAGGAGACTGAATAAACTGTGGGAAAGTGGTAAGGATGATTGGCAGTCCTCAGGGCTATGAGGTTAGTGTTGGGACATTTAATAAGGAATCTGTCAGCTCTGTTCTCTGCAGGTGCAGATGTAGAATAGGAGAGTTGGATTTAACCAGGCTGTGGTGTTTCCACAAAGGCCTAATGATAAAAGGGGACAGGAGCATAGGGATGAGGCTGTACTTAAGTAATTAATTAAAATGCTGCATCCATGAACCTAGTAGAAGTAATAGGTGATGCAAGAAGAGGAGAAGTATGATGGAGAGTGAAAATTCGTTCCACAATAGAAGGAAGGCCTGCAGGAGGGGAGAGTTTTTGCAGTTGCATATGAGAGGGAGTAAACTGGGAGGTAAAAAGTGGTGTCAGAGCAGGAAGACATAAATGTGAAAATGAGGATGGAGTGTACTCTTTAGGAAAACTATGTTCCAGTGTGTTGTGGTGAACTAATGTAATAATATATAATAAACTAGTGTTCACCATCATTTCCTGCTTGCTCTCCTTTGCAAACACTAGGGCAAATCTGTTCTCATACTCCTTGAGTTTGGGTAAGTCCATTTAATTTGCATTGGTCAAAGAAATGAGAGTAGAAGGTCACTCCCCTGTGGGTACATTTAAAAACCGGTTTTGTCCATTCTTTACACTTTACTCAAGCTGCAGTTGTGGACATATTGAAATGGTCACAAATAATGTAACAAGTGAAATGTAGTAAGTATCCCAAGTCTTCTGGAACTTATAGTAGGTAGTAGCTCTGACTCAAAGATGGGCAGAACTTGGTTACAAGCCAAGGTTAAGCTTCTGCCAGCTTAAAGCATCCTGAGATACTCAACCATGGGGAGGTCAGTTGTCCTGGAGAACTTTGCAGATTTACAACGTATTTTACAAGGGTGAGATATACACTTTTCTTATGTTAAGCCACTGAGAGGTTGGTGACCCTCATAACTATAGCATAATCTGGGGTGTCTGGCTCATGGCAAAATATTCTTATGGAAGTGAATGACTGAGACACGTTCCATGACAAGATCACTGCAGGAGAGGTCAAGGGAGGAGAAGTCAAGATGTAGAAGGATCATCTGTCTGAAACTTAACTTATCACAAATTATTAGAGGATAAATTTGAAGAGAATGATAGTGAACCAAGAGCTAACATTTCCAAGGAATAAGGAAGAATGACTCAGAGATCTTTAATGACTGACACAAGCAAGTGATAAGATAGTGTGAGAACATGGAATCCAAAGCTGAGAGATTTATGGAAGACAGAGAAGAAATGTTCCAGAAGTGGCTATAAAAATAAGTATTTCAATCTGGCTGCTTTAAAAAATTATGCCCAGGGAGATTGTATTTAAATATTTTCTTATTCTCTTTTTTCAGAACTCTAAAGCCCCCCCCCCCTTTTTTTTTATGAGGCCTTTTCCTAGCCCTTTTACCATGGAAATTATATTAAAATATATTAAGAATATATATTTGGAATCTCCATACAGTATGAGTTTATGTGGATCAAATTTATAATGCTGTCCTATAATTTACAAATCATGGACGTCACTAATTTTACTTCTGTTCTTTTTTTCAATTTATAGTTCAGTTCCAATTTATGCCTTTACTATTAATAAATTAAGAAATGCTAATTTATTCTATATTTGGAACAATACAGTGTGCCTGAATTCATTTTACATGAATCTCCATATATTCCATTTTGCTTTCCAGACACTCTGAGTTATATATTTGACTAATGTAACCTTTTGACTGTTTCACAATTAAGAGTATAAAGAGTTGAGGCAATAATGTTTAATATTTTTGCAAATTTTGTTCTGTTGCTGATTTTATTAAGTATTTGATAAATTTGGGGACATTAAGAATAATTGTAAGTTAATACTGAGAATCTACTTCATGTCATGGACAATACTTGTTGCCATGTATTTAAACAGCAAAACAATATCTTGAGATAGGTTTTAACTCACATTTTTGAAGAGTAAATGTTAAACTGAAAAATATGTCACAGTGGAAAGGGGAAGGAGCTTTTTGTCTGTAATGGTAATTAGAAGCTAGATTTTCTTTAGACCCCAAAATAACTAACATCCTTTTATTTGAATGTAGATAAGAAATTGCTTTAAAGATTATTTTTTGGAAAAACTATGCAAGGTTTACTGTATCATTAATAAGTTCATATAATTAAAGATACTGCAAATGCTGAGTATACAGTAGCAGGGATTTTGCATAGAAAGCAATAAAAGCTAATCAAAGTACTAATATTTTTCTGAGAATATTAAATTTTATTATCAAAATTTTAAATTCTTCTCTGTTGTAATAATTTCTGTTTATTTCTGCACGTTTTTTTTTTTTTTGGCTGTTTATTTCTATTAAGCAAAAACATATTGTAGCTTAAGTTTGATCCACTTTCTTTCTTTACTTTTTTAAATTTAAATTCAAGTTAGTTAACCTACAGTGTGGTCTTGGGTTCAGTAGTGGAACCCAGTGATTCATCTCTGACATACGACATCCAGTACTCATCCCGAAAAGTGCCCTCCTTAATGCCATCACCTATCTAAACCACCCACCATACTCCAGCAACCCTCAGTTTGTTCTCTGTATCTAAGAATCTCTTATGGTTTGCCTCTCTCTCTGTTTTTATCTTGTTTTTCCTTCCCTTCACCCATGTTTATCTGTTGAGTTTCTCAAATTCCACATATGAGTGAAATCATATGATATCTGTCTTTCTCTGACTGAATTATTTCACTTAGCATAATATAGTCTAGTTCCACCCACATTGTTGCAAATGGCAAGATTTCATTTTTTTCATTGCCAAGTAGAATTCCATTGTATATGTATATACCACATCTTCTTTATCCATTCATCAGTCAATGAACATTTGGGCTCTTTCCATAATTTGGTTATTATTGATAGCACTACTATAAACATTGGGGTGCATGTGTCCCTTTGAATCAGGATTTTTGTATCTTTTGGATAAATTCCTAGTAGTATAATTGCTGGGTCATGGGGTAGTTCTATTTTTAATGTTCTGAGTCACTTCCATACTATTTTCCAGAGTGTCTGCACCAGTTTGCATTCTCACCAACAGTGCAAAAAGTTCCCCTTTCTCCACATCCTCACCAACATCTGTGGTTGCCTGAGTTGTTAATTTTAGCTATTCTGACAGTGTGAGGTGGTATCTCATTGTGGTTTTGATTTGTATTTCCCTAATGATAAGCAATATTGAACATATTTTCATGTGCCTGTTTTCCATCTGGATGTCATCTTTGGAAAAATGTTTATTCATGTCTTCTGCCCATTTCGTTATTGGATTATTTGTTTTTTGAGTTTGGTAAATTCTTTATAGATTTTGGGTACTATCCCTTTATCACATATGTCATTTGCAAACGACCTTTTAGTTTTGTTGCTTATTTCCTTTGCTGTGCAGAAGCTTTTTGTTTTGATGAGTTCCCAATAGTTTATTTTTGCTTTTAATTCCCTTGCTTTTGGAGAAAGCAAGTAAGAAGTTACTTCAGCTGAGGTCAAAGAGGTTGCTTCCTGTTTTCTCCTGTAGGATTTTGATGGTTTCCTGTCTCACATTTAAGTCCTTCATCCATTTTGAGTTTTTTTTTGTGTGTATGGATAAGAAAATGGTTCAGTTTCATTCTTCTGCATGTCACTGTCCAGTTCTCCCAGCATCATTTGCTTAAGAGACTGTCTTTTTCTATTGGATACTCTTTCTAGCCTTGTTGAAGATTGGCTGGCCATATATGTGGGTCAATTTCTGGGTTCTATATTCTATTCCATTGATCTATGTGTCTACTTTTGTGCCAGTACTATACTGTCTGGATGATTACAGATTTGTACAGCTTAAAGTCCAGGAATGTGATGCCTCCAGCTTTGGTTTTCTTTTTCAACATTATTTGGGCTATTCGGGGTCTTTTGTGGTTCCATATAACTTTTAGGATTGTTTGTTCTAGCTCTGTAAGGAATGCTAGTGTTGTTTTGATAGGGGTTGCACTGAATGTTTAACTTTCTTTGGGTAGTGTAGACATTTTAACAATATTTGTTCTTCCAACCCATGGGTATGGATGGAAAGTCTTCCATTGCTTCTTGTCTTCTTCAATTTCTTTCATAAGCTTTCTATAGATTTTAGCATACAGATCTTTTACCTCTTTGGTTAGGTTTATTCCTAGGTATCTTATGGTGTTTGGCACAATTGTAAATGGGATCAGTTCCTTGATACCTCTGCTACTTCAAAATTGATATATAGCAATGCAAACAATCTCTGTACATTGATTTTATATCCTGTGACTTTGTTTAATTCACATATCAGGTCTAGCAGTTTTTTGGTGAAGTTTTTTGGGTTTTCCATGTAGAGTATCATGTTGTCCATGAAGAGAATGAGTTTGGCTTCCTCCTTGCTGATTTGTATGCCTTTATTTCTTTTTGTTGTTTGATTGCTGAGGCAGTACTGTGTTGAACAACAGTGGTGAGAGTGGACATCCTTGTTGTTGTCTTGATCTTAGGGAAACAACACAATCCAGGATGATATTAACTATGGGCCTTTTGTATATGGCTTTTATAATGTTAAAGTATGTTCCTTCTATCCTGACTTTCTTGAGGGTTTTTTTTTTTTTTTTCAACATTTATTTATTTTTGCAACAGAGAGAGACAGAGCATGAACGGGGGAGGGGCAGAGAGAGAGGGAGACACAGAATCGGAAACAGGCTCCAGGCTCTGAGCCATCAGCCCAGAGCCTGACGCAGGGCTCGAACTCACGGACCGCGAGATCGCGACCTGGCTGAAGTCGGACGCTTAACCGACTGCGCCACCCAGGCGCCCCTCTTGAGGGTTTTTATCAAGAAAGGATGCTCTATTTCTCAAATTCTTTTCCTGCATCCATTGAAAGGATAATATGATTCTTATCCTTTCTTTTATTAATGTGATGTATCACATTGATTGATTTGCAAATATTGAACCAGACCTGTAGCCCAGGAATAAATCCCACTTGATAATAGTGGGTGAATAATTCTTTTAATTTAATGTTAGATTTGATCCACTAGTATCTTGTTTCATCAGGGATATTGGCCTGTAATTCTCCTTTTTAGTGGGGTCTTTGTCTGGTTTTGGAATCATAAAGTGAGTTCAGAAGTTTTCCTTCCATTTCTGTTTTTTTTGTAACAGTTTGAGGAGAATAGGTATTAACTCTTCTTTAAATGCCTGGTAGAATTCCCCTGGGAAGCCATCTGGCCCAGGACTCTTATTTGTTGGGAGATTTTTGACAACCAATTCAATTTATTTGCTCAATTATGGCTATTCAATTTTTCTATTTTTTTTCCTATTACAGTTTTGGTAGTGTGTGGGTGTCTAGGAATTTGTCCATTTCTTCCAGATTTTCCAGTTTGTTGGCATATAATTTTTTATATTATTCTAATTGTTTGTATTTCTGTGGTGTTGTTTGTGATCTCTCCTCTTTCATTCATGATTTTATCTTTTTGGGTACTCTTCTTTTTGAGAAGTCTGGGTAGGGGTTTATTGATTTTGTTTATTCTTTCAAAAAACTATCTTTTAGTTTCATTAATCTGTTATACTTTTTATTTGGCTTCTATATTGTTTATTTCTGCTCTAATCTTTGTTATTTTCCTTCTTCCACTGGCTTTGGGCTTTATTTGCTGCTCCTTTTCTGGCTCCTTTAGGTATGAGGTTAGGTTGTGTATTTGGGACCTTTCTTGCTTCTTGATATAGGCCTGGATTGCAATATATTCTCCTCTTAGGTCTGCCTTTGCTGCATCTTAAAGGGTTTGCATCATCATGTTTTCATTTTGATTTGCTTTCCATGTAACTTTTAATTTCTTCTTTAATTTCCTGGCTAACTCATTCATTCTGTAGTAGGATGTTCTTTAACATCTTGTATTTGATGGTTTTCCAATTTTTTCCTTGTGGTTGGCTTCTTCCTTCTGTTCTTTATTGACAAAGATACTAGATATGAAATGATATTCTGGAAAATACTATAAATTCTAAACTTGAGGGAACTGTAAATTATACCACTTTGAAGATCTGCCTTTTCTTTCTTTTATACTTAAACTATCTATATCCACTAGATTTTGTTATATCATCTCCTACAGAATCCACTGTAATTATACCTTTCACTATCAGCCCATTCCCCCTTACTTTGCCATTTTCAGAAATCAAGGAAAAAGGGTTCTATGAGCTTCCTAAGTGCTGTATTAAACTACTCCCAAAGATTAAATTTCCTTGTTACAATATTTATAGCAAATTGTGAAAAGTTTGTTAATTGTCAAAATTAATGACATCCTTAATTCTACCAATTGGAATAAGTGCTTATTGTATATGAGCAAATATCAAAATATATTATATGGCTTGTATTACCCCTTAATTTAATCCTTATGATAGTATTGTGAGATGGGATTTATTACCATTTTATTCTGGGGGGCTGTGAGTTAGTGAATTTGAGTAACTTGTTAAAGTCGCAGAGCTAGGATATAAAGATATTGGTATCAATTATGGGACTGTGTTTCCAAAGACTAAGTCCTAACCACTAACAATTTTTCCACAGTATGATCTTCAGGTGACTTTGATGCTTTATAAAAACATTCTTGAAGGGAAGGTTGAGTTGATGGTACAGAACCTGCCTTTTCACAAAGCCATCATAGGCACTCTGACATGCTTAATTTGAGAACCATTACAATAACCTTTACAAATGGTATTGCTTGCCAAGTTGTTGAATGCTTTCCTTCCCACCTTTGGTAACCCACTTTCCTCTACTGTCTAGACCCAATCTCTAGCAGAGACACAACAAATGAAGACCTGAGGGCCAAAGGTGATTAGCACCAAATCAGCTCTGAGTCTACCCTGATTTATCTCTTCTGTTAGAATTAAATGAACTTCTGTCTTGTGTCCTTTAAAGCACAAGGAATTGGACTTGCTACTTGCTTCTCCTTTATTTGAGTTCAACTCTGATGATGCATAACCAGAACTCATTACTTTCTCCAAACACTGATGATAGTACTCTAAGTGAATTGTGATCTGCTTACTTGTAGATGCTTTCCTGCCAAGTCCTAATCTTTGGGTTACAGCTACCATCTACTATGGGTCATAAAAGAGCTTGTGTATTTATCACATTATTTTCCTGTACTGGTACTTCTTTCCATCAATTTCAGCTGAGTACGAAGCATTCTACCTACTCTATTGTAGAAAACTGGCTTGTTTTCTGGACTATTCCAGTGACCGGATGAGCTACATATATGTACATGTCTTTTTTAAAAAACAAATGCAGCAACTGTATCCTACAGGAATATACCATAGAACCCAGTAATGGTAGTAAGGGAATTTGGTAGATCCAACAAAGTTAGACCTAAACCCAGTAGATCAGAATTAGGGGCGGTGTTTTAGTGACATAAATAATTTTTTTTCTGGACCCCATACCAAGTGCAATATAACAGTATTTTTTCTTACTCATTTATTATATTTTTAAGTAAAGATTAGTTGATATAAACAGGACACATGTTGTGCATTCTTAGATATGATCTCAAATATTCAAAGTCTCTTACAGCCTTTGTTTTGGAGACTCCATGATTGCACAATGTACATTACAAAATTTTTTTCCTAAGAACTTCATAAGACATCTATTAAAAAAGACATTAGATGGGAAAAAATAATATTTAATTCCCAGACCTTAGTTCAAGAAGAGAAAATGTCTTGAAAACTAAGATATTTTAACTATGAAATGCTGTGGGAAAATTTCTGCCTTACAGATTCTGAAATAAGCCTCTTTTTGCTGTTTATTGATTGTTGTCTTTTAAACATTGAGAAATTCTGTGGGTGTTAATTGATTACCATTTCCTTAGTAATCCTGTCCCCATCTGTCTTTATCATGCATTTTGTTCCTTCTCACATCTTTTTCCTATTATGTGTATGTCTCTTTTTTGGCTTCATTAACATAGACTCTCAGACCTTGTCAATAGAATGAATAAAACATATTAAGGAACCCCATAAGCCAGCTCAAAAATTTTATTTCTGATGATCACTCAGGTTGAATTAATTAGCAAGCCTTTTGTGAATAATTTATAAACTCAGAATGAATAGGATCATTAATTGGGATGAGTTTCTGTAGGTTTGTAAATCATTATTCATGACCGATAGTTATATAAAGAAAGAGCTTTATACCTCACTAGTGCATTATCACATAATTCTCCAGCAGTGGTTGAGAAAGAGTAATTGAGTGAATGACACTCTGGTACAGCAGTCTGTAATGATAAAACTTAGGACAAATGCACGGAAAAAGAAATGTATTTAATTATCAGAATGTTGCTGTGGAAGTTCATACTATTCCTCTTAGAATATATCAAAACACAGAGAAAGGTGGAAGAAATCTGAGGCATGTAGCTTCTTGACTGAGAAGTGACTGCCTCTTTCTGTCTTTCCTTTTTGTATCTTCTCACACAGCCCCGTATGTGAGTCTTTTTCTGGGAAACTGGGTAAGGTTAACAGAAAGATGAACATGGGAAAACTTCCTCTAAGATTATCATTCTTATGTAGTTGTAATCACTTCATTAGAGTCTTGCTGCTAAGTAAATTAGAATAGATTACCTTTGTTCTGGTAAATTACTTGTAAGTGGCTTATGAGGGCAGATGAATCTAAGCCAATATAGAAATCAAATAATACTATTGTAGGCTGAATAAGGCCTCTCCAACAATGTCCACACATACTCCCTGGAACCTGTGAATAGGTTAATTCTATGCAAAAGGGACTTTCTGGATGTAATTAAGGTTACTGTCCCTTAAATGGGCAATTATCCTGCATTATTTAGGTGGGCCCAATCTAATCAAATGAATAGAGCATTTTCTCTGGCTATAGTCAGAGAAAGAATGAGAAACTCCAAGCTTGAGGAAGATTTGAAGCATCTCTGATGGTTCTGAACAATCAGGGCCACGTGTGAGGACTAGACAGAGGCCTCTAGGAGCTCACGGAAGGCATGGAAATGAATCATGCCCTCTAGGAGCAAAGATAGGCCTCTGAATGGTAACCAGTTGGGAATCAAGGACCTCAGTTCTACAAGGGTAAGGAATTGAACAACTGGAATGAGTTTGGATTTGGATTCTTTCCCAGAGCTTCCAGTAAGGACCACAGCCCTGCTAAACATCGATTTTAGCCCAGTGGGGCCCATGTCAGACTTCTAACCTACAGGACTATAGGATAGTGAGTGTTTCTTTTAAGCTATGGTAATTTCTTATAGCAACAAAATAAGCCAAATAGTGACTTAACATAGGTTTATGACTTGAACAAGTTGCTTACCTTCTCTGTGTCTCTGTTTCCCAGTGTGTAAAATGATCTTAGTAAGGGTATCTAACTCATTGGATTGTTGCATTATGTAGTTGTTAGGCCCATATACACCATTAACTCAGTTATATAGAAGAGACACAATGCCAAAGGGGTTGCCAGACTATAGTAAAACAAGATAAGTGAAGGAAATTAAAATTCATGCTATATGTAATGACCCTATTTTATTAAACTGAATTCAGATAAAAGAGGAAGCATGCATTTACAGGTAGAGTGGTTCACATGAGATAAGGTATACCTGACAACCTCTTAATATTTGAAACTAAATAAATAAATGGACAGTATTGTGTTACCCACCTAAAGTTGTGCCACAAACTTATGATTCAGTCATTTAGGATTCTTCCAAAGTATGCAGTTATGCACTCTGTGCAAGGCACTGAAATTATATAAAATATAATGCATAAAGTAAATTTTAATAATATTGTTTCAGATTAATGTAATTTGATTGGCACTGGATGCAACCACACTGCTTAGATGGTTCTTTCCAAACAGGTTTCTGTGGAGCCAGCAAGCACACAGACAACATTTACTAAGTACTACAGGTCAGATTAGTTCTGGGCCTTCATATCTGGGCATTATATTCCACTACATAATGGGATTTTTTACTTAATATAGTCCTGGTTAATTAATGAGATAAACGAATTATTGCTTAGCTCTTCAACTGACACAAATTTGTTATGTAGAGGGCTTGATTAACATAGCCCTACAAAGAAGACCTAAAGGTATTATCTCCAGGTGTATTGGCTTGATCACTTTAAAACCTTTAGATTTAAATCTCATTAATGTTTCATTTTCTACTCATAACCACTCACTGATAAGGATGATAACCCAATTAGACTGCCAAAAATGTGTGTGTATATATAGTTACCAAAATATGACCTCAGGGAGGAGTAGAAGAGCTGTTTCAGAAATTTATTCACAAATTCTTCAATGTAACAATATGAGGAAAAAAGAAAATACTTAATCCTAAATTACTAGGACTCTTTTACAGGCCTTCACATAGACAAACATGTTTTAAAAATCAAGGATATTGCCTTAAAATTCAGGAATCTCTGGGAATGACTATAAAGGGATTGAGATCTTTTACTATGGTCCTGATCATAGCTGAACATAGCATCTTTTCTGAACTTTCTCAGGATGAGCTTCTTTTAGGGATGGAGTTGAATGGATACAGAAAAATAACAAACTTTGGTATATATAAGGAAGAAAATGTTACTAGTTTATAATAATACCCCAATAATTTAGACTTAAATGTAGGTGGGTAAGGTACCAGGACTAGTTGAGCAACTAGAAGGACTGTTCCATTTGGGTGAGAGTGGGGCAGTATCACCCTGCAGGGGCACCAGAGAATGTGACCACACTGTTCCATCCATCTCCTCAGGAAACTATGACCGTTCAAGGTGCACTGCTATAATTCAAGTGTAGTGGAGTATAAGTGTGCTGGAAGTAAAGAAAATGTGTTGTTGAGGAGGCATTTGAAAGAAAATGGAATAACAAATAGTTAGGAAGTACTAAACCATAGAACTGACCTTTGTGCTGAGAGCTAAGTCAGCAGAATCATTGCTAAAGAGGAACACGGGCTTGGTTTAGGAAGACAGTCATATATTCTAATGTGTTCTGATGTGTATAATGATGAAAATAGCAGCTGTGATTTATTGGGTACTCAATATGTTCCAGGCATTATCTTTAATCCAAATCAATCCTTTGCAATAGCTACTATTGTTCCCATTGTAAATGTAAGAAAAATTACATTTCTATTGGTAAGGCAACATGCCTAAAGCCATATAACTAGAACATTTTATTTTAATAATCAAAGCATACAAAAGACCTAAAGATGCTGTCTCTATACAAATTGGCTGGGTGTTTTCTGATGAGACAGTAAGGATAAGCAGTCTGCCATAGTTATTGATAAGAATTTCTGATATAGTGGGGTAGTTACAAATACGAAATTCTCTGTTGGTTCTGCAATTGAGTTTGATGGGTGGCCTTAGTGACTAACTTGATCCATAGAATGAGGCAGAATTCTATTGTATACACCTTCCAAGGCTAAGTCATTAGAAGTCTTCCAGCTTCCATCTGCCTTCTTGGAATGTTCACTCTTGGAGAAGTCAGCCTCTGTGTAAGAAATCTGATACCCTAAGATATGTGGCTGTGAGGAACCCAAAGCTAGCTCTGTGGAGAGCCTGTGGAGAGAACAGGATGCCTCTACAGCCACAGCTGGACCAACCATTCCATGCCAGACAGCAGGCATGTGAGTGAAGAAACAATAATGGACATTCCAGACCACAACAGATGTGGCCAAAGATGTGGAGAATGGAGAAAACTAAACAATGGACAAAGCTGGAGGTCTGAGACATATGACATCAATTAAGCTGTCTCAGCCATCTGCAGTCATTTGAGACACCCTAATTGAAGACCCAGGTTTTATGGAACAGAAATGAGCCATATTTGCTGTACTTTGCCTATATTATTGATTGATAAAATTGAGATCACAATTAAATGGTTGGTATTTTATACCACAAAAGTTCAATGCTGTTCATTTCACAGCTATAGGCAACCAGACAGGGTATACACATGGAAGATTATAGAACACATGACAACCAGATTCCAATTATGCCACAATGATAGACTTGAAAGAAAAAAAGAATCATGATGTTCATCAAGTGGGTTGGAATCTATGGCAGAAAGCATGCACCACTTGGTGAATCTGGTATCTAGATTCAGAAACTGAGGCACATGTCCAGTTAGTAATTAAATAACAAAAAAAGTAGCTATATTTCACATAACTATTATGTGTCCAGAACTAGGCCAAGTCTTCTTATATTCACAATCTCTGTTTTTCACAAATAACTTATTTTAGGTCATTTAGCTAGTTAACTATGTGAATGAGAATTCAATCTCAGTCAACCTAACTTCAAATACGGTTTAATTTCCATTTTCTTGTATAGCAGCATTTGTAGCAACTGGCATCATAGTTGAGGAGAAAACAAATTCCTGACCCTATGCACATGATGGGATTCAGGTTTTTTCAAGTACCTAAAGCACACGTCTGTGGCAGCACCTTTACTTCTTGATAGGCTAACACTGAAAAATGATTGAATATCTGTTCTAAATTAACTCAAAATCTGACTATGCAGAGCCTGTAAATGGAGAGCAGAGGAGTAGAAGGTAAATGCTGTTCAGAAGTTTGTCAATTGCTTTGAGATGATTTGATTCATAATTCCCATTGCAAATAATTAAACCATGGTTTTGTACATGAATCTAGAAATGATTTAGTTTTATTTTCTTCAATTTAATTCTGTCAAATACATACTGAAATTCTTCTTCCACCAATACTATGGGGTGGTGAAATTTATTTTATGATTAAGATTAATGGACTTCAGTTAAAGAGTTGTTTCTGGTTTGGCCACTTCTTAGTAATATGCCCTTTCCAAGATATAAATTAATTGAGCCTCTGTTTCCTTCTCTGAAAAAAGGATGTAAGCATACCATATCATAAATAGAACTAATGCACATAAAATTATATCATCATAATTGTTTTCTTCCTTCTTTTTATTATGCTACTCACAGATTCATAATTTCTTCCAAAGTATAGAATTCTAGGTTGAATTTTATTGACTCCTGTAATTATTCCTTGAATGATCAAGTCCTTATTAAAATATATTTTTGTAGACCAAAGAGGATCTCAATTTTGCATGTAATACTTTAGTGATCATATGGTTTTAATTTTGATTTTATTGATTTGTTGAAAGAAAAAGTGACCATAGCAATCACCTGTCAAGTAAGCAAAAACAAATTATTATTGTTGACAAGTTTTAACAAGAATTATCACGTAAGTCATATAAACAATAACATAAGCTTAGATAACCTCAAAAGAATACCATGATTTTTCCAAAAATCCATAATGTTCTCTCCAGCATTATCTATTTATTGATGGTCTAGTATACATCCAAGAAAATAAACTGGGGCTCCAAAAATGAGGGTCATATAAATGTATAGTGTTTGTGTAAGTTTTTGTGATTTTCCTACTCCTGAAAGGCTACTATTCAAAAAAGCACCTTGTTACTTATTTATTGGTCATTAAAAACATGGGAGACAGTTATGTCTGTATTTGCTGCCAAGTGAAGATAGATCTTAAAAGCAAACTCTTAGGAAGATTAAGGCAGAAAGGAACATTTGGTGTTAATGCCAACATTATACTTCCTACCTATTATTAGCATTCACAATTTGTGTTAAAAATTAGGATTTAATTATCATCTCTAGAACAGGCAGGATTTAGGATAACTATGCTTCCCTGCACTTGGTCATTTGGAGCTTCTCATAATGCTGCTTTGGTGTGAGAGCCAGGACGCCTCCAGGTGACAAATATCAAGTAACTAAGTCAGTGGACAAGGAGAAGGCACTGTCCTAAGCATGTATAATGGCAGGTGCCAAGTTCTTGTTTGTGTATTCACGTGAGTTTACAGACCTCTCAGACTGCAACTTTGCTTTCCATTAGACCAGGTCGTCTGACATACGGTGGTGCCATAACATTTAGTACTTTGATTACACATTTTCCAATATTAAATTACTATACTGAAGTGGCATAAGTTGGAACACATAGACCATTATGTTAGCAAATGTCAAAATGTAGATTATGGGCCTGACTCTGTTCTAATCTCTTTATATATATTACCTTACTCATTTTTTATTCAATCATATTGTTTATCTGTAATTGTATCTCCATTTTAGATAAGGGAACTGAGATTTGGAGAGTTAGTAAACATATTCAAAATCATACAGCCAGTTAGGATTGAAGCCAGTATTTACACCCTTGTCTGTTTGGTCCCAGAACTCATGTTACTAACCACTATACTATGCTGCTTTTAACCACTCACTTAATAAAGCTTTGCCAATTATTTTGGTGTATTACTAAGAGATCTTTGTAACTATTGTCATCCTTGAAAGTTTAAAAACTACATTTTTAGATCATTTAAGAATGGGGCACCTGGGTGGCTCAGTTGGTTAGGTGTTCGACTTTGGCTCAGGTCATGATCTCATGTTCTGTGAGTTCAAGCCCTATATCTGGCTCTGCCCTCAGACCCACTCTCCCTCTCTCTCTGCCCCTCCCCCATTTGTGAACTAACAGCTCAGAGCTTGGAGCCTCCTTTGGATTCTGTGTCTCCTTCTCTCTCTGTCCCTCCCATGCTCATGCTCTGTTTCTCTCATTCTTAAAAAAATAAACATAAAAAAAAAAAAAAAAAGAACATACATGCTATCAGGTCACCTTGTTCTGATAGTCTTTTAAGTGTGTTGCATACTTAGGAGATTTGAGTACTCATGACTTTTATTCCCACAAAATGCCATTTTATTTGAAACTTTTCTGTATGCCATGTGTTTTGGGGGTAAACACATTAAATTACATATTATCTTCTTGCAATTTCAACTCTCAAGATCATTATTCTGGAATTAAGAAATATTTGAAAGAGAAAATTGAGCAAAGAAGATAACTCTTTTGTTTTTAACATGTATAGCACAGCTGATTTGAATATAAGCCTGAAGATCAATATCTTGTAATTATTTACTGTTTATCTGAAACACAAATTCTAATCATACTGTAAGGCAAATGTGTAAAGTAGCAAAACTAAGATACTATATCATAAATTAATAGACTATTCAACACTACCTAATAGCCATTGCTAACTGTAAATGTTGTACACAAAAAATTCTGCTACATAATACACTTTGGTCACATTGGTATAGTAATTATTCATTAGGTGGCTGAAAGTATTATGCTTTGCAAAAGTATTAGTATATAGCCCCTAAGAATATCAAGGGTCACTATGAAGTATTTTCATTAAAAATACTTTAAAACTTTAATAATTGATATTTAAAGAAGTTAAATTTAGTTAACTGAAAAATTTGTATTATAAAATGTCTTATCACCAAGAAAATGATTCTGGATAAATGGTCAGTACCTTTTAAAAGTCTTCATATAGGGGGGCGCCTGGGTGGCTCGGTCGGTTAAGCATCCAACTTCGGCTCAGGCCATGATCTCACGGTCCGTGAGTTCAAGCCCCGCGTCGGGCTCTGTGCTGACAGCTCAGAGTCTGGAGCCCGTTTCAGATTCTGTGTCTCCCTCTCTCTCTGCTCCTCCCCTGTTCATGCTCTGTCTCTCTCTGTCTCAAAAATAAATAAACGTTAAAAAAAAAATTAAAAAAAAAAAGTCTTCATATAGGGGCACCTGGGTGGCTCAGTCAGTTGAGCGTTCAACTTTGGCTCAGGTGGTGATGAACTCACCATTTGTGAGTTCTAGCCCACATCAGGCTCGCCTGCTGTCATAGCAGAGCTCACTCAGACCCACTCTCCCTCTCTCTCTTCCCCTCCCCCATATGTGCACGTACACGCTCTCTCTAAAAAATAAATAAACATTAAAAAAAGAGAAAGTCTTCATATATTGTACAATAAGGTTAAAGTCTCATATTGTTTTTTATTTATTGAAGTATAGTTGACATACAATATTATATTAGTTTTCAAGTGTACAAAATAATGATTACAAAATGCTCATCCCTCTGTCACCATACCAAGCTGTTATGATATTATTGACTGTATTTCCTATGCTGTACTTTACATCCTCATTACTTTTTTTTAATTTTACAACTGGAAGTTTGTACCTCTTAATCCCCTTCCCCTATTTCACCTATCCTCCTACACCCCTCCCCTCTGGCAACCACCTGTTTGTTCTCTGTATTTATGAGTGTTTATGGCCTGTTTGTTTTTTAGATTCCACATCTAAGTGAAATTATATGGTATTTGTCCTTCTCTAATCTCATATTGTTTTGATTTTGTTGTTGGTGTCTTTTATATTTCACAGACTGTTCTAGTACTGACAAAGTTTATGGGATGTGTGGTTTAGCAAAAGTTGGAGGCAGGGGGATACCCTATAAACTTAATATAAATGTTGTCTTAAATTATAATAAAATTAAAACCAAACAAAATAATAAATGATATGTAGAAATTTTATAGCAAAAGGAGTTTCTCCACCTCTTTAAATGTATTTTTATTTAAAATTTTTTAACGTTTTTTTAAAATTTTGAGACAGAGAGAGACAGACCATGAACGGGGGAGGGTCAGAGAGAGCGAGACACAGAATCTGAAACAGGCTCCAGGCTCTGAGCTGTCAGCACAGAGCCCGACACGGGGCTCGAACTCACTGACGGACCGCGAGATCATGACCTGAGCCAAAGTCGGCCGCTCAACCGACTGAGCCACCCAGGCGCCCTTCGATGTATTTTTAATGAATGTCTGTATGCTATATCTGGTATCCAGATCTGGTATATCCCATGGTTAAATGTAAAACTTACCTTAACAGGTAACTGACTATAGGAAACAGATGATGGGAAGGAATTAATTTAGAAAGCTACTATCACTGTTTGTGTCAGATTCTATCACCACCACCCCACCCCACACAAACATTGGAGGGACTCTTACTTTAAGAAGGTTTGTTTTTACTAAGTTTAAACTAGAATTTCTCGTTAGCATCATTCTGATAGATGGATGACTCTGCTTTGGAATTTAGTTCAGAAAGGAATTGTGCCCCTTCCCTAATGTCCCAACCCACAGATCCCTTTTTCCCTCTGAACAGCAGTATGTATCGGCCTCATACTAAAGAATGGGCTGTGAGTATGTTTTGTGTTCTTTCTCAGTGGACTACCTATGGGATATCTGGACTCTGTGTGGCTTCCATCATTGATGATGCTTTCCTACGGCTTCAGGTCTTAGAGGCAGTGTTGTATATACAGTTAGATGAGTCCATGCTAAGGAGTTAAGGAAGCCCAGATCCAGGCTTGAGGCTGATTGTCTAACATACTCTCCGTGGCAATTAAGTTCTCCACCATTCCATCACTGCCACCAAGAACTATGTTTTCTCATCCATTCAATAACAGTGTTGGACAAGATGCAACTAAGGACAAATCTTACTCTGGACAAGAGATGAATTACTCAAATTAAACTGCCCTTGCAAATTGAGGACAAGGACAATATTATATATTTAATTTATGTTTCCTTCTTCAGTGAATGATGTGTTGTTTAGGTTCTGTGGGGTATGTAATGATGCATTGAGAGCTTACTACATATTTGCCAACCCATTTGTTCTCTCTTTCTCTTTTTCTCCCTTTCTTTCTTCTTCTCTTCTTTTAATAAATTAATTATATCCCCTAAAACTGAAGTGAAATCTCAATTTTCCATGCTCTAACCAAAAATAAGAGTGAATACATGATCAACAACCTAACACAGAGATGCAAATTTGCTTTTTTATGATTTGGGGGCAACTATGGTTATTCATTGGAAAAGAATTGTAAACTACTACTGCAATGCACAGCTCTCTTTCTGACATCCCTGAAAGTCTGCCCTCCATGCTTCCTTGATAGAGTTCTTTGCACATAAAAGCTACTTAGTGATTTATTGACCTGATTTTATATTTGATTGGTTGATAATTGCAATTATGTCAATGAAGCAAGATGACTACATAATGCTTAAGCCAAGAAGGTGTGCAATATCTTGTTGCATTAAACTATTTTGACATATCGGAAGCAGATTTCATCTACATGCATACGTGAATCAAATTTGACTCTGTTGGTTTTCCTTATGTATCATGCCATGTGCAAGAGAGCCAATCACTCAGGAGGTTTGACACAATACTCTGTTAATCATAAAACAGAGCTATTGAGTTTTCTTCTATAGCTTCAAGGCAACAATTTTTCATCTTTATTTACAAACTAATGACAGCACTAACAATTACACTTAAGTGGAATTAAATACAGTGATTGCCTACAGGGTTAACAGAATCTTAGGACATAGGAACTGCTTTTGAAACAAAATCTAAACTACTACTTTCAACAGAAAATTCATGGACTAGTTTAATATAACAACACGCATCTCAAATTCATTGAATGTCATTTATCCAAAATATGAAACAAGAAAACATTTGAGACAAGGGATATTTTTCTATATACTGGCAGTGAGTATTATTCTTTATATTGATTGGCCAGAAGTCTGAAAATTTTTGAAGCGCTTTGAGTAACTTATAAAAAAGGAGGGAAAAGGTGTGAAATAGATTTAGTTTTATGTTTAAGTGTATTTATTGAATGCCAGAATTGCAGTGAGTAGCAACTTCAGCGTAGTGTTTAAACAGGAAACATTTTTCTAGTATCTTCTTTGCACAAGGCAAAGTGCTAGCAGTTTTGGTGCCAACAAGTTAAGCTAGATAATTTCATCTTCCAAGCTGCCTATATTCTATTAGAGAGAATAAAAGAATGTATAATTATTTCATTTATTTTTGTTTTATTGATTCTTTGAGATAAGCTTAACTATTTTACTTAATGTTTTAATTTATTTTTGAGAAATAGACAGCACAGGCTGGGAAGGGTCAGAGAGAAGGAGACACAGAATCTGAAGCAGGTCCAGGGTCCGAGCTGTCAGCATAGAGCCTGACGCAAGGCTTGACTGGTGAACTGTGTAATCATGACCTGGGCTAAAGTTGGACACTAAATCAACTGAGCCACCCAGGCACCCTAAGCTTAACTATTTTAAAATAAAATTAACAAGTTGAATACTGGTAAACTGTTTCTTCTATGATAAAAGAGATCTTTAAATTATTTTCTTTTAATCATGTCACAAATAATCAATTTAAGTGACTCTTATTTTCAGAATTAAGTAGGGACTTTGAGATGCATACTGAATGCATTTTAAATTGTTATATTTTAAATTTTATTTATTTATTTTGAAAGAGAGAGAGAGAGAGAATGTGGCAGGGGCAGAGAGAGAGAGGGAGAAAGAGAGACTCCAAGCAGCCTCCACACTGTCAATGCAGAGCCCAATGTGGGGCTTGATTCCACGAACTGTGAGATCAGAACTTGAGCCGAAACCAAGATTTGGTCACTTGACTGACTGAGCTACCCAGGAACCCCAGTACTGAAGGCATTTTATACCATGATCACAAACTATTTATTTTTCACCATTATCTCCTGAGACTTCCTTATGTGTACTCTATGCATTAGAATTTCACTTTTCTAGTTCCTAAATTGTCTCTTGATTGGTGCCTTTGCTCATTCTATTTCTAGTCCCTGAGGTGTCCCTACCTACCAATAAAAATCCAGCCAATTTCAAGAATGCATTCATGAATTGTTTTCTGACCACACTATATTTCCTTCCTCAAAATCCTAAGAATGTTTTTCTTGAAATCTCTTCCAGGGTGCTTATCTGTAAAGTTAAAGTACTTTGTACTTTGTTTAATTATAGTCATCCTAGTAAGTATAAAGTGGTATCTCACTGAGGTTTTGATTCACATTTCCATGATGACTATAAATATGAGAGAGTCTCCCTTCTTCTTTTTGAGGAGTCTAGCTCTTAGCTAAAGACCTACGTGTGACTGTTCAGGCCTGACTCTAGGTAGCTACATGGCTTTTTGGACCAATCTTGTGGGATGAAACTGCTCACACTCCACCAGGCTTAGTGCACACACAGTGCATTACAGTCACTGAAAGACTTAGAGTCAAGAACTCAGACGCCCCTAGCCAGCCGTGCCTTTACTGGATGTCCATTCCTAGCCTATGCACTTCCAGTTGAGGTCTCTTTCATTAAGACTTTGAGCAAACATCTTCCTCAGGTGCCTCTGCTATGACGTCATTCTGCGGGCCACAGGAGGAGCCTTGAAGGCAGTCTTCTCCCCCTCGGTCTCTGTACTCAGGATTTGTCCATTCCTAGCTCCTTCACACCACCAACCTCTGCCATCCTGGCTCATAAAACTGCAGGAAAATTTTCAGAGCTCTTTTGCAGTCCTTTACTAGCACAATAATTCTTAGGGAGAAATGGAACAGAGAGGAGAGTTTGTACTTTCTCTGGCTCAGCCTCTTGCTTATATTATTGCAGTATTTGATTAAAGACTCGATTTTTATTCGTTTGTTTGTTTGTTTTGGCTTGTCATTTTAATAGGCTATTCCAATGTCTGACAATTCAGTACTCTCCAGCTCAGGTGAGCTCTTGACACTTTTCACCTTTGTTTTCTTGAATCTTCAAATATTTTGTAAGTAACCACCATGTGTCAAACACTTTGTTTGGTTCCAAGTGCCATCAAAGTATCAAAGACACCCAGATCAAGTTTTGCAGGTTGGAAGAATAGAAGCTATGATTGATAGTGCAAAAGCATCAAGTGAGTCTAACCACTGAACAAAGCCACCATCTTGGCTAATGAAATTGGGATGTAAAGATTGAATGAGACTCAGGAGAGTTTTCAGAGAGCGAATACCAGGCATATTAAACCATACAAGCAAAGGTACAGCATCATGGCTATCACAAACACCCAAGTTAGTTGCAATAGAGTTGAGAATATAATTTTAGACTTGTTGGAAATGAAGCTAGAGAGAATTGTAGAGGAAGGGCTGTGTTGTCCCTTTGCAATAAACAACAATCTATGAATATACTTTTATTTAAGAGCTTTTAAATTTTAAAAAATTGAGATATAACTCATACACAAAAATTCATCATTTTAACCATTTTTTAAAAGTATAATTCACTGGTTTTTAGTGTATTCACAATGTCATACAACTATAACACTACCTAATTATATAATATATCCATACCCTAAAGACAAACTTCATACCTCCCAATTGCCCCCTCCTTCATTCCCTACAAATCATTAAGCTACCTTATGTCTGTATGGATTTGTCTGTTATGGACATTTAATATAAATTGAATTATACAATATGAGATCTTTTGTTCCTGGCTTCTTTCACTTAGCATAATGTTTTCAGGGTTCATCCGTGTGTGTGTGTGTGTGTGTGTGTGTGTGTGTGTGTGTGTGTGTGT